>NC_054468.1:120085896-120165896 GCF_017639515.1 Carcharodon carcharias
TCAAGTATTTATCCAATTCCCTTTTGAAAGTCATTACTGCCCTTTCAGATCACAACAACACGCTGAGTAAAAAACAAGTTTCCTCAGGTCACCTCTGGTTCTTTTGCTAATCACCTTAAATCTATTTCCTCTGGTTACTGACTCTCCTGCCACTGGAAACAGTTTCTTCTCAATAATTCTAACCAAGCCCCACATAAATTTGAAGCTGTCTATTAAATCTCCCCTTAACCTTCTCGGTCTAAGGAGAATAATCCCAGCTTCTCCAGTCTCTCCACAAAACTGAAGTCGCTCATCTCTGGGACCATTCTAGTAAATCTCTCTGCATCTGCAAGGCCTTGTCTTCCTTCCCGACATGTGGTGCCTACAATCGGGACACAACATTCCAGCTGAGATCTAACTCGTTATTTATAAAGGTTTTGCATAATTTCTTTGTTTTTGAATGTAATCTTAAAGCAAGACAGTTCTTCTCAGACAGCAGTCAAACCTTTCTCATTTGTTCACTTTTCCTTGTCATACCATGGTTAAAGAGCTAAAGATAAAAGTAGGTTGGGCAGAGGACCCAGACAATGTCAAAAATCTACAAAACCAATGGCTTTAAAACACCATTGTACCTATTTTCAAATTGTGAAACATGGGCTCTTATTTAAAGGTTGGAGGAAATGTGTAACAACATCAGAAACATGATTTATAAAGAACAAGATTATGCCTTAGTTACACACATCCTGCAGAGGAATCTGCACACATTCTGTCCAGGTTTCAAACTGTCCTATTAAAATCTTTCAGCTAGAGAATCCCACTCTACGGAATTCCAAAGCCCCAGGTTAAAATTAGTGCCATTTTAGACAGAGGGTGCTTGAACGGTTTCTCCATTAGATGGTTACAGTGGAGGTCATAGCCAGAGCTCAAGGCAAAATGACACAACATCACCTCTTAAATATCATCACCACCATACTGCTCATTCCATTCTGATCGCAGTGGAGTGGGAGTTAGACGCAAAAGAAATTCATCCCTGCAATGTGATTATGTGTTCATAAATGTAATATTTAGCCTTCATTTTTTGCCTTTTTTGTTGAGGTTTCTCCTCCATGCTGGTCTTCTTAGACCATCTATCTTCTATGGTTGAGAAGCCTGGCTAGCCCCTTGTTTACAATGTTTCTTTAATATCATTCTTGAGTTAGCAGTTCAGAGATGTATGACAGTAGCTCAATGACGACTCTCCTTGCAGCATCCTCCCCATTTGGGAGAAGGCTCCATTCTGCCTAGTGATGTTACACTGCTTAGAGCTTTGTCATTTTATGTTTGTTTCAAAGCCACAATGATGTAAGAGGAGACACAGATGTTGCTTTGTTTCATGTGCAGACTGAGAAAGGATAATGGACAGCCATTGGGTTATGAACATGTTGATCACATTACAATTGCTCATGGTTTTATCTGAAGTGTTAAACAAAATTAACAAAGGAAGTCTCTCAGAATGTGGACTCTGCAGCCAATGTAAGATCTTAGTGGAATTAAGTTGTGAGGGAGGTGATAAGGGATCTTCTTCCCTAAACCTTTCCATCTCTCTCTATTCCTTTATGACTTTGCTTAAAACCTACCTCTCTGACTTGCTCTAATATCTCTTTTTGTGGTCTGGCATCAAATTTTGTTTGCGAATGCTCTTGTGAAGTATTTTGGGATGGCTTACTAGGTTAAAGGTGCTATATAAATGTAAGGTCTTGTAAAAGGGAAAAAAAGCCTTGCATTTATGTAGCACTTTTCACAACCACCAGGTGTCACAAAATACTTTACACACAATGAACTGCTGTTGAAGTGCAGGCACTGGTTTAATGTAGGAAACATAGATGCCAATACATGCATAGCAAGCTCCCACACATAGCACTGTGACAAAGAGCAGATAATCTGTTTTTTTGTGATGTTGATTTGAGGGATAGGTATTAGTCAGGAAAAATCCCCTGCTCTTCTTCGAAATAGTGCCATGGGATTTTCTACGTCTGCCTGAGGCGACAGGCAGTGTCTTGGTTCAACGTCTCTTCTGAAAGACGGCACCTCTGACAGTGCAGCACTTCATCGAAGCTGCACTGCAGCGTCAGCCCAGGTTTTTGTGCTCAATTTCTGGGGTGGGGCTCAAATTTGGGACCATGTTAGAGGCGAGACTGCTACCAACCAAACCACAGGAATACCAATTTTATGGATTATAGCAACACTTCTACTTGCCCATGCATGATTATCAAAGAGCAGTGATCAGGGCTTTTTTTCTTAGTTTCGTGCCCTGGTTATGACACGTCGTAGGCAGAGGAGGGGTCGGCAGATTGATTTACTGACAAGTGACTGGCTGTAACTAACACTGCTGAAGCCCTGTCAAAACACTGAAAGGATTACAGCAAGGTTAACGATAGGTTTACAGCATGTCCCGATGGATAGCTTTCATTATAATATTAACATGAAAAATGCACGAATTTCCAAAAATCTCATTCAACGCATTGTTTTTCTGCTCAAAGGCAGGTTTACTGTTTGCTGCAACATTCAATTAAATTTACATGAATGAACAGCAGAAAATGAACAACCTTAAACACTTTTAGTGTTAGTGTGAATGAGTCTTCTGAGCTTTTGGATGATCTGTTTTAATCTTGCCAGTATAATAATAAATGGTAAATATGAACAGATAAAAAACAGAATTTAATTGCTAACGGGTTGAAAGGTTATGGGGAGAGGGCGGGAAATTGGAGTTGAGGCCAAAATGAGATCAGCCGTGATCGTATTGAATGGTGGGACCAGGCTCGAGGGGCTCAATTGCCTACTCCTGCTCCTGATTTTTATGTTCTTACAAGATACCAAAAAATGCTCAGCAGGTCAGACAGCATCTGCCGAGAGAAGCAAATTAACATTTCAGGTCAATGACTTTCCACCACAGACCTGGAACATTGGGCAGTCAGTTCCAAACTTCCCAGCATCGTATTGGCGGAGGGGGTGGGGTACCCCAACACTGCACAGGGGAACCTCCTTTGGTTTCCAGGTAAGGTTTGTAAGGCAAGTGCCCACCGCTGGGAGCCATCCGAAAATACGATTTAAATCGTAAACTATGGATGGTTCTGACTGGTTTACATCAATAATCACCCAGAAAAAGTTTGAAGAATTAAAACCTCTTCTAACTTTTGGGTAACTATCATACAGATCCAGACTTCCCCACACCCCTGATCCCCAGTGGACTCCCCCCCCCACCCTCCCCCACAACCCCACAGGACTCCCCAAACCCTCAGGGGTCTCCCCAACCTCCCTACTACCCCACCCACTGGACCTCCCCCCACCCCGCCGGCTATCCCACCCATGGGGCTCCCCACACACCCGGCCCCTCCAAGGGGTTTCCCCCTATGCCCCCGGACACCCAATGGAACTACCCCTACCACCCCCTGCTCCCCCCGACTATTTCCATCATTCTCGCACCTGCGGTGTTTTGTATGTGAACAGTTTGTTGTGTGAACAGTAGCACAAGGCAAAATTTTCTTTTAAATTCACTAATTAAAAATGAACCCCACTGTTTCAGGTAAAGAGCCCAGAATAGTTGGATCTCATTTTATATCACATGCAAGCAATGCCTTGGCGGTTGCTCTTGATATGAATTATGTTTTCACAAAGCAAATTATACCTTTATGCTCAACATTGAGGAATACTGGAACGCTCCGATTGTGACTTCCAAAGATGAAAATGCCCTTTTAATGAATTATGAAGTGCTAAATGGCTCAACTGTACCCATTATCACACTGAGGACTGCATTAATGTTAAAGCAGAGAAGATGATGTGTTAGACATATCCCTTAACAAAGGGGAACAAAAATAATGGGGCTCAGTTGAGGTACTTTGCCCCCGAGTCATAGGGCAGAAATTTCCCCATTGGGGGGGGGGGGGGGGGGGGGTGTTTGGAGGGGTGGGAGCAAACCCAATTGGGTCCAACAGCCATTTTACGTGGGCGGGCCAATTAAGGCCTGCCCAACGTGACATTTGCCCGGAAGTGCTGAACGCTCCCTGTGCAGGCGGTGGGGGGTGGGGGGGTTGGAGGGAGAATCGAAGCCTGCGCTCTTTCACACGCACAGAAATCTCCTGAGGCACTGGAGTTTAAGGTTTAAAAATTTAAATGAAGAAAAGGAAATATTTTAAGACATGACCCCATGTGACAGTTTCACATGAGCTGGGACATGTTCACGAATTTTGATTAAAAACTTTATTTAATTAATGAAACCTTCATGAAACCTCATCCCGCCCGTGGTTGAGGTTCGATGATAAATGCGAAGACCACCTGGGCTCTTCGCCTGCCCGACAACCTTAAGGTTGGACGGGCGGCTCCGTTAAGTGTTTTAATGGACTATTTAAATGGCCTTAATAGGCCTTTGACAGTTTTGTGTGCCCGCCGAACTGAAAATCTAAATAACTCCCGCCCGATGTCACTGCACATCATTTTACACGTCGGCGAGTGGGCCCCGCCCCCCGCTTGCCGACCCGAAAATTCTTCCCATAGAATAGTAACAGTACAGCACAGAAGGAGCACATTCAGCCCATTGATTCTGCACTGGCTCTTTCAACGAGCATGCAAAATCTCCTGGAGGGTTCTTCCTGACTCTTGATGTCACACTACAGGGAGTCTAGCAAAGCACACTGGAGGAAAGGTCCCCGCTGCTTCTGGGGGGTTCCAGGTCTGCCTTGCCAGAGGCAGGACTTCAGCCCATCCCTTTCAAAGCCTATGATGTGAAAGGAATGGGGCTGGGAAAGAGGAGAGGAAGTGGCTTCCTGTTCGGGAATTCCCAATTCTCTCAAACAGTCGGGACCCAGAATATTACTGAAGATCACCTGCTGTGGGTCCCATCAACAGCAATTTGCATTTACACAGTGTCTTTACCACAACAAAATATCCCAAGGCACTTCACAGGGGTGTTTATTTAACAACATTTGACACCGACCCACCCCCACACAAGGAGATACTAGGGCAGATGCCCAAAAGCTTGGTCAAAGAACTATGTTTTAAGGAGTGTCTTGAAGGAGGGGAGAGAGGCCGAGGGGTTTAGGGAGATAATTTCAAAGCTTAGGGCTTGGGCAGCTGAAGGCACAACCACCACTGGTGGAAGGCTGGAATCTGAGGAGCGGCTGGTAGGACTGGAGCTGTAAAAGAGTGATGAAGGCAACACAACCTTTCCTTCTGCCCTTGCCCTCTCCTCCCCAAATAATGGGTAGTGTCTGGAACATCTGACTCTAAGGGGTCATAAGAGTTGAGTCCTTGGTAATGCATGTGCCCATCGGCACCCTTCTGACCCTGCAAAACCCACCTGGGTTAGCGCTGGAAAGCACTGGCGAGTGCAGCCTTTGCAGTTATTATACCCGAGCATCTCCCCTGGATTCCTGGGGCCATTGTTTGGATCAACTCATTCTGCTGGTGCATAAGAGTTGTACTTTATATTTCTTTACACTGCAGAATTTTGAGACACACCTAGATATATATATATCATGATGTAATGAAACCAACAATATGCTTTCATGTCGCTGGGAATGATAGCATAGTGGTTATGCTACTAAACTAGTAATCCAGAGGGCTGGGCTGATGCTCCAGAGTTGTGGGTTCAAATCTCACCATCATAACAGGACAATTAAAATTCAATCAAGGAATAAATCCGGCAAAAAAAAGTTAGTCTCTGTATTGGTGCCATGAAACTACAAGACTGTTATAAAATCACATCTGGCTCACTAATGTCTTTTAGGGAAGGAAATCTGCCGTCCTTTCCTGGTCTGGCCTACATGTGACTCCAGTCCCACAGTAATATTCTTTGGCTCTTAAATGCCCTCTGAAATGGTCTAGCAAGCCACTCAGTTAAGGGCAATCTGGAATGGGCAATAAAAGCCAGCTTTGCCAGCAATGCTCCCAACTCATCATCTTCTCCAGTTCTCTGCTCGAAGGTTGGTCTGACCCACAGTGCCAAGATCTCCACCAAGGTAGGGCAAGACCCAGATCCCGAATCCATCCCAGCTAGGTTGGGGATTGAACCCCATTGCTGTTGGCACCAACCTGATCCACTCCGGCTAGGCAGTCAACAGCACACCGCCTCCCCACAAAGGAGTCTTAGTTGCTGTGACAACATGCACTTTTCCATGCATGTTGTAGTCTGGAGCTATGGGTAGTGATGGTAGAGTCTCCAATTTCTTTCCATTCACATGGCTGACCAGTAACCTCTTGCAATATTACTGTCTGACATTGGCATGTGTTGAAAGGCTTTGCAGGTTGATACACAACCTGTTTGGCCATGATATGAACGCACATTTCTAGGCCATCAAGTCCTGGAGTGCTATTCAAGCCTGGAGCTTCTGGCTCAGAGACAGAGACACTACTCACTGCCTCAAGACCTCCGTCCAACCCGTCAATGAATAAAAACAGAAGGAACCTGTGCTAGGAGCAATGACACCCCAGGGGAGAGGTATATCCCTGTTACCATCACTCATCTCCCCTCTTTAAAAATACTCTTCTCAAAATGGCACAAGGTGCTAATGCAATTCTCGACATGCATGATGCATATTATAGAGAATTGTTCTGTGGGAGGAACAGAAAGAAAGTCAGGCTTGCATTTCTATAGTACCTTTTCTCCACCTCAGGATGTCCCAAAGTACTTTACAGCCAGTGAAGTATAGTCATGTGATAATGTTCTATGCAATTGGGTGGAGTGGGAGAATCTACATTTATGGCTTTAGTTAAACTTTCTTGCTCTCCTAATTTTCTCCCCTCTTGGATTGCTCTGTAGCTTTTCCCAAGTGACCATCCTTCACTGTCCTCACTCAACAGCCAGTGAACAGGTGCAAGAATTGATCAGGAAGAATAATGGACTGTTGGCTTCTAAGCTCAAGAGTGACTGGAATACAAAGGGTGGAAATTATGATACATAGAGCCCTGGTTGGGCCCTATCTGGAGTACTGAGTTCAGTTATGGGATACATTTGCCTTGCCTTGGAGAGGGTGCAGCACAAATTCAATGGAATAATACCAGGGGTACAATGGTTAAATTCAGAGGACGAGTCTTGTATTCCTTTAACTATAGAAGATAAAGGGGTGACCTAACTGAGGTGTTTAAGATGATTAAAGGATTTGATAAGGTAGAAAGAGAGAAACTATTTCACCTGGGTAGCAGGGGGTGGCGGGGCACAAATCCAGAACGGGGCGGGGGGTGGGGGGAGAGCACCTTAGAATGAGGGCCGGTTTGTTCGAGGGTGATGTCAGGAAGAATTCTTCATCCAGAGGGCAATGGAAATCTGGAACTCTCTCTAAAAAGCTGCTGAGGCTGGGTTGAAAATCAGTTGAAAATCTCAAAACAGGGATAGATAGATTTTTGTTAGGAAAGGGTATTAAGGGCGATGGAGCTAAGGTAGGTAGGTCAAGTTAAGGTCCAGGTTACTCATGATTGAACTGAATGCTGGAACAGGCTCAGAGGGCTCAAATAGCCTCCTCCTGTTCCTGACATTCACCCAATTTCACATTAAGCAGAAGACAGTAGATTATGATCAAGAATGGAGGATCCCCTAATGCAGGGACACTGCAATAGTTGTAGCTTCTATACCACTACCTGACCAATGCCAATCTATTCACCACTGACTGGGGCTTGGGCATGGTGTATACCTAGTCTGCGTAACCATCAACTACCTTAATCGACTGAACTATCAGAGGAGGAGAAATGAGATTTCCACCTAGGAAAACAAGATCTAGGCTTGAATAGAGGCCTGTGCCAGATAAAATACCAGCTTGCTACAGGGAGAATATAGGAGAAATAGCTTTTATATTATATACCACTGAAATAATTCCTCTACTTTCACCACTGACCTCATTCTCTATAAATACCCTCTGAAAAATTCAGAGGGTATTTATAAGAGGTTAAATGATTAACATTTGCAGTAAACCTGCAAAAGAGGATGTTTTCCTTTTTAATGTCCACTGCCTCCATCTTAAAAAAAGCTGAGCAGACACATTATCAGTGCTGCAAACAACCAACTACACAGCCTAAATTGGTTGGATGCTCTTAGCCCATGCACGTAAATACTAAAAAGAATAAACCATCCCAGGTTCTGATTCTAGAGTAATTTATACTAGCTAAAAGTAGGTGGTGTATAGGACTAAAATTCATGCAGACGGGAGTTCTCCAGAATACAGCAATGTATTCACTTGTCTGTACTGTTCCTTTAAGCCATCGTTATGCTCCAATATATAGGCCAGATGGAGATTTATGTGCTGCTGCAAAGTTTGCTATTCAAGCAACGGTCTTACGTAGATTTTTTCAAAGTAGCAAGAATGTGGCAACATGTCTGGATTTTAAAATGGGTGAACTCAATGCTCAGAGGTCAACCAAATGGAAATGGAAATTCACCAAGTTCCAAAAATGAATTTCCGAGAGATTGTTGGCAAGGCCCTGATTCTCGCACCCTTCAAAAAAAAATTGAAAAGCAGAATTTTCCTTCATGATCAACCCGATTGCAATTCAGACTGGGACAAATCTGGTTTCCATCTAGTGTGAACCCAATTACCAAGTTAAAACAAAACTCCTGTTCTCCCCTCCCCCATATCTGACCTGACCTGCCCTAGCACTAAAGATGTAGTGACACAGCTTGCAGCCAGAGAAGTTAATGCAGGAGAACATGCCATTTAACACCAGGTTTGGGCTCTGAATCATGCAGAATATGCTCACAATTTTTGGCGAAATGTAAAACTTTTGTTCTATTAATACCTTCAAAAAAATGTTCTTATTTAAATACAATGATATGAAATGCAAAAAAAAATTGTATTTATCCAGCACCTTCCATGACTTAAGGATGCCTCCCAGTCAATGAAGTGCTTTTGAAGTGCGGTTAGTCTATATTCTACTGTAAGGAAATTAGGTAGCCAATCTGCGCATAGCAAGCCCCCACAAACAGTACTGAGATAAATGGCTAGATGATGTTGGTAGAGGGGACATTGTTGGTTGGCACAACTCCCCTCCTCTTCTTTCACCTGAATGGGCAGAAGGGGCATTGGTTTAACGGCCTCCTCTGAAGGTCAATGTTGCACATCCCCACTAATGCACTTCTACCTCAGAGGTGAGAGTGCCAAGTCAAAGCTGACACGAGGAGGTCGACTGATGGGCACCATTCATGGAACTTTCTAAATATTTACGTTGTCAGATTTGGATGAGCAGAATGGTGACATGTTCCTATTTTGTATTCCTTGTCGTTGTTCTGCGATATGCTGTTGGAAGCTCATTAGGCTGTGGACCACAGTTTACTAATTTGAATAGAATTTAAATACATTTTTTTTTTAAAAAAAACACAGCTCCCAGCGGGATAATATCAATTTAGTGAATGGATGCAAGTTGGGCTCAATTGAGTTTGACATCATGCCCATTTTATGTGTCACTAATGGAAAGCTTGCTTGGCCCAAGATGTTAGGAATTACGATTTATAAGCTTGGAATTTTACTGTCAAATTGGGAGTTCCACACGGGATTTCCTTTTCTTCTTTCTTTTGCTGTTTTTCACTTTTCTGTGCGCTGATTTTTTTGGCATGGCCCTGAATCTCTATGAGGCTATCTTTCTGGGGCCATACACTAGTCACCTATTCTGCTATCAGAGTCATTTATTACGTAGGATTACATAGGATAATGTAGGATATATGGCACAGAAACAGGCCATTCAGCCCAGTCTATGCTGGTGTTTAAGCTCCACTCAAACCTCCTCTCATCTTTTCTCATCTAAATCTACCATCATAACCCTTTATTTCCTTCTCCGGCATACGCTTGTCTAACTTCCCCTTAAATACATCTACACATTCTAGGATATAGAGCAGGGTTACACAGTTGATCCTAGAGTTTAAGGGAATTACATAAAAAGGAAAGACTGGCTTATCCTGGCTGAGTCTTTCCTCCCTTAAAAAAGGACTGGGAGGGGATACGTTAAAAAAAAATAAAACTGTGAAGTGATAGAACAAACTGGAGCCAAATAAGTTTTTTTTCACTATGCACAGAATTAAAGGTCAAAGGGTCATATTTATAAAACAAGGACCACAAGCGAAAATAGGGAATGCTTGAGATGCATATTTTGATGACCAGCGTAGAAGGAAGAGAATAGGTTTTTCTTAATCAACAAGTGGAATTTTGGGTTATTAGAGATGTATCACTGGGACACTGTGGGTAGGTCAGTTAGATGGGCAGAAGATTTTCTTCCACCCGAAGTGGTTGCTACAGGCTGGATTTTACAGCCTCCCCTGCCGGGCGCGTTTTCAGCCGGTGGATGTTTGCAATATATTTCAGGTGCCCAGGCAACCACCCTCCTGCCCACGCCTGACCTGTTTCCCATGGTATGGTGGGGTGGGGGGGAGGTGGGGGGGCGGGAGTGGCAGTGGTAGGCAAGGCACCACTAGGCCACCCACTTGAGGCCTATGAGACCTGTAACTGCCCAATTAAGTGCCTCAATCCGCCTCCACTGTCATAAAACACTAGGCCGGCGGGCCAGAGTGCAAAGGTCATTTTTGAAACGGCTTCTTTGAAAAGGCAGAAAGGAAAGGGAGGGCTCATCGACCAGGGGTGCCCAGTGCTCATTGGTGGCACCACTCTTTGCACCCACCCTGCACCACCCCCTCCACAAGATGCCACCACCCCCTTCTTTTCCTCTCCTCACCTGCCCTCCAAAAACCTGGCACCCCCACGCCCCTCTCCCGCTCTCTAGGCACCCTTACCCATCCTTGCCCTAAAACACCAGGATTTACTTATCGCTGGTGGCCATCACTCTCCTTCCTGTGCTTCCTTGCAGTCCTGACAGCACCCGTAACTGAGCCCTGGTCATGCCGAGACTGATTGGCCAGCGGCTCTTGAGGGTGGGACTTCCTGTCCTCTGAAGGGCGGAAGTGGGGTGAACAGTCTGAACTACCCCCCTCCCCCTCCCCCCCACCCACCCACTCACTCCCCCCACACCCCCTCACTGCCTACCTCCCTGTGAAATCCAGCTCTATATAAAAGGGCAGATAAGTTTCCTGCTGGTAGATTCCCTCCTCTGTCACTCCAAGGTAGTTAGCAGGAAACACTGTAAACCAAGGCGGACTCTGTCTCTTCAATTTTCTGCTCTCGCTGTTGGGAACATATCTGGCTTTTGTTCAAAACATCTGCACAACAATATGTCTAAACTCAACCTCCCAGGGGAATAGAAGACCAAACCTGCATCCTTCTAACATGTGGCAAAACACCAAGGTGTCCAATGCTCTACACCTCCACACAGCCGCTCAAGCACTCATTGTTTGGTGAGTTTACTCAGCCGTGTGGACCAGGAAGGATCCAGGCTGGTTTGTGGTGTCAGCTCATCCCTGTCGGAATAGGGGTAGGGGTGGTAAAATGCATCTCAATGTTTCAGTGATAGGAAGAAGAAATCGGGCATGTTTCTCCTCCTGTTGGTATCACTGATCCTTGTCGGACATGCATGCATGTGGATGCCTTGGCTCCGCAATACCAACAATTGAAATGCTCGGTAATAGTCACATCTAATAGTTGACTAATAGCCTGGCCAGACCGCAGATCTATATCTGGGCAAAGAATTAACAGTGGTAAGGGGTGGAGGAAACAGGTAAATTAAATTTTTATTTCTATTTAGTTTATATATATCACTCTACTCCAGGCATTGAGTCTACTACAACCGGTGTATCTACCTGGCATGATAGGAGGCACAGAGGCCCATTACAGCTCAGGCTCACTCAGGTGGGAGGTGACATGAGGAGAGATTTTTTATGCGGTGAGTTGTTGTGATCTGGAAGGCACTGCCTGAAATGGCAATGGAATCAGGTCCAATAGTGACTTTCAAAAGGGAATTAGATAAATACTTGAAGGGAAAAAAATATGCTGGGCAATGAAGTTTATTTGGCTAGCTCCGTCAAACACTGGTATAGGCATAATGGGCTGAGTGGCCTTCTTCTGTATGATTCTACATGTTCTACCTATTGTACAATGACCTACAGGGACATTGATCATTTGCAATGTGCTGCCAGTCATAGTAACAATCACCACAGGCCCAGCCTTCCTGCCCCAATAATCAGCTATGCACTTGTGGAAGGGGTCACGCAATTCTGTCACTACTTCATCTACTATCGTGTTAAGGAATGAGCGTGCTGCTTCAACATACAATGACTTATATTCTAATCGGAAACATAGGGCTAGAATTTATGGACACAAATCAGGCGGGCCGCGCTTACGTTAAAAAGCAGTGTGATGATGTCAGGGTCAGCAAACTGACGTCATTCCACCCGTCTCCAATAATTCAGAAGGCGAGTGGGCACCAAAATCAGAAGCCTGCATGCCATTTTGAAAAAAAAACAATTAACAAGCTATTGAAAACCGTCAGGGGTGATTTGTGCCGGGCATGAGTAGCGGCCTGAGGGCTGATGAAAATGACGATAAAGGGAACCCTTGCCACCTGTAGCAGCAGAATCAGCTGGTGATGGTGGTAGTGTTTGGCTGGTAGCAGATTTTATTTATTCAGTTTTTTTAAAAATATAAAGGGAGAGTGAGAAGGCAGGGGACCTTTAAATTAGTGACCATGACCGACTTCCAGTTCGCGGCCCAACCTCTCTCCCACCTGATGTCCAATCCTAGATGCAAAATTGGACGTGGGCCTCCCCCCCCTTCCCATTGCTAGTTGACTGCCTTCCCGCTGGGTGACCACTAATTGGCCAAATTGGCCATCCAACGCTTGATTCATCATGTTGAGGGGGTGGAGGGTGGGGGGGGGGGCAGGAGCAAGCAGACCACACACTTCCTGTTCCACCTCACTCACCCAGTCAGAAAGTGTAAAATCCAGCCCACAGGCTGCCACAGTTATACCAAACTGTTGGTTTCCCAAACCACAAGGGATCGCTGAATGTACTTTAGGCAGACATTGATACATGCATTAACAATGCTATGGCGTCCTCACCTGGATATAAACATATAAATGCAAATATGTTTTTTGTTGAAGTTTTTCATCTTGCGCTTATCGCAAGAAAATACCAATGTCAGGGGAAACAACATTTATACTGTATGAGAAGAGAATGCTCATTGGTTGGAATCTGATTGGTAGAAGCGTTGCCATGGAGAATGCAGCCATTGATTGTGACTGACAATTAACTGCCAAGGATATTTTTGAAATTTAAACCAGGCAGCTTGACTTTGATTGGCCAAGACATTGCCCTGGGGAATGAACCAGTGGATGGCTGTCACTTATTTTGATTAGGTGAGACAGGCACAACGCCGACAGACAGAACATGTGCACACATTGTGGCTGTTTCACCTAAACAAAATAAGTGACAGCCATTTGTTGGTTCATTCCCCAGGGCAATGACTTGACCAATCAGAGTCAAGCTGCCTGGTTTAAATTTCAAACAATGCTTGGCAGTTAACTGGTGCATTTTCCATGGCAATGCCTCTACTGATCAGAGTCTACTTGAAAACCAGTCAGCACTCTCTTCTCATAAAGTATAAATATGTTGTATCCCCTGACATTGGTATTTTCTTGCGAATTTTCCCGATGAGTGCAAGACAAAAAGCTTCAACATAAAAAGTCTCTCTTTTTAAGCAATGCTCAAGTTCTGTACTACCAAGTGACAATGTCAATGATGTGACCCTCACCTCAAAATGCAGGTGAGAGATGGATTCATTGTATTCAACAAAGATCACTGTGATTAGTAACTATAATAGGGCTTAATTTAAAACCCATTCACTTATTGCACTGAATAATTTTGTATTGGACTTAAACTGATTGTTGCATTAGATTACGAATTATATGCATTCAGCTGGCTTCCTTGAAAAAAGTTGTACTTCCTTTTCTGCACAAGAAAATAATAAAATAAGATACAATAAAAAATAAATTGATTTCACTTTCTGGCTGAGTCTTCAATGGGTTTTGGTCGCACTAACATTGCAACTTGTGTAATTCTGTGTGCTGTTTACTCCTAACTGAGGAACCAGCAGTGATGGTTGCCTGGTGAGCTAACTGGTGAATGAGTTATCGATGATTCAGGGGGATTTCTACCTTTATCTACAAATAACTTTGTTAGACCTTCATTAGTGCTAAGAACGCCTTGCGTTGAAGATGCTGTGGGCAGAAATCCAAGGCAGTGCCAGAAGGCACTCGTGTCAAGCTTGTAGAACAGCAGTTGATATTATTGTTGGTCAGCTGTTTGTGCTTCTCTGTGCAAGCTACTGCTGAAAGCCATCATCTCTTAATGCCTACTGACCTGCTCAATTGTGGAACATTGGGCCTTTTTGATAGCTGCTCGCTAAGCATTCTCCAAATCAGCTAAAGACAGTTCTAATTGCTTCTTGGATATTGGATCTAAGTCACTTATGGCAACATTAACAGTTCTGTCTTTGATCTCCACTGCAGTAGCCACTTGAAGTTCCATATCTGTCCTTCAACTCCACCTTACACCAGAAATTCATCATTTTCCCTGATTATTGTGTGCTTTTATTGATATCTTTAACAACTCAGATGTAAATGTAACCCCCATATATGTCCCTCAACAACTACTTGAATTTATACAGAGTTTTTAACACAGTGAAGTGTCCCCAGGCACATCACAGGAGAGTAATCAAACTAAATTTGACACTGAGCCACAAAGGAGTTATTAGCTCAGATGACCAAAAAGTTAAGCTTTAAGGAATGTCTTAAAGGAGGAAAGAGAGGCAGCAAGGCAGAGTGGTTTAGGAAAGGAATACCAGAGCTTAGGGCCCAGGCAGCTGACGGTTCAGCCAATATGGTGGAGTGACTAAAAGTGGGGATGTATAAGAGGTCAGAATTAGCACAGCACAGGGAGAGCAGTAGGGCTGAGAGAGATGACAGAGATGGGGGAGGGGTGCTGGCAAGGCCACGGAGGGAACGGAAAAGAGGAGCATTTTAAAATTGAGATATTGCTTAACCAGGTGTTAATGGAGGTCAGCGAGCACAGGGGCGATGGATGATGAGTTAGGACATGCGGCAGCAGAGACTTGGTTTACAGAGAGTAGAACATGGGAGGCCAGTGAGGAGTCATTGAAATGGTCAAGTCTAGAGGTGACAAACATAAGGATGAGGAATTCAGCAGCAGGTGGGTTAAGGCATGGATGCAGTTGGGCAATATTAGGGAGGTGGAAATAGGTGGTCTCAATGAAGGAGTGACAGTGTGGTTGGAATATGATTTCAGGATTGAATATAACACCAAAGATGCAAATCGGCTATTTCAGCCTCAAACAGGGAGATGGATGGAGTCAATGGTGAGGGAACAGACTTTGTGGCAGTGACTAAAGACAACGACGTTCATTGGCTTTCCCAATATCTTGTTGGTGGAAATATCTGCTCATCCAATATCAGACATCAGATTAGCAGTGTAACAATTCCGAGACAATGGAGGCGTTCAGAGAGGTGATGGCGAGGTAGATATGGTTGTTGCCGGTGTACATGGGGAAACCGATGCCATGTCGTGGTTGGCCATTTGGTCTTTTATTGTCTCTCTGAAATTCTTGTTACACAAAATCATCCACAGCAAAATCATGTGCAACTCCCATTTTACAAAGAAGGCAACTAACCCCTTTTCATCAAACAAAAGGAAATCTGGCTTCTAAGGGTCATTGTTCAATGAAAGTCATAATATGCTTGAGAATCCTTTTAATCGAGTAATGTTTTCCTGTGTTCAATTTGGCAGCTGCAATACAATGGAGGGTGAAAATCCACTGTGCAGAGTTACCTTGGAGTTTTTTGTGGGTGATCCAGAGAAAATGACTTTTAGTTTAGGTTTTCTAATTTCTAAAAAACTTTTTGTGGTCTCATAATTTTTCTTTTTAAGAGTCTCCTGAGGCTCCAGGCCTTCCCATGTTTTTTTTTAAAAAACCACCTCGGTGGATCGGGGAGAACTTGAGATGATATCAAATTGTTAACCATTTGGTTTGGAACGAGGCTTGAAGAAAATGTCAAATGCAACATGCATTATAAAAATGAAATAAAATGGCAAACAGCCAAGAAAAATAATAAGGCAGCCCCTTTTGTTAGAACGTATCCTTGTATTAAATAACAAGGCGGATACACTTAAAACAATACTTGCTTACTTTAGCCCAAGTGTTGAAATGTTTTCCTCACAAGACATTTATGATGAGGAAAGCCATTCAGTCCATTTATATTTCAGCCATCCAGGATGATCCTAAGTCCCCTGGCTTTAACAAAACAACAGATTCATAATTGATTCCAGGGCGTCGATTCCAAGTGTTAATGATTTCTTCTATGAAGAAGAATTTCCTAATATCACTGCTAACTTCAAAAGTACTCTGGGTGTACCCACCCCACAGGGACTGCAGTGGTTCAAGAAGGCAGCTCACCACCACCTTCTCAAGTGTAATTAGGGATGGGCAATAAATGTTAGCCTAGCCAGTGATGCCCATATCCCATGAATAAATTTAAAAAAAAAAGATCCTTGTCTGGCCTGCACAATTTAATTTCTAATATTTTGGTGAATTTACTTTTTCCAGACTATTTTTTGTCTTCCCCTAAATGATCACCTCTCAGACATTGTCTGAACGAAAGGTCAAGCCTTTCAGTCAATTCTCATATTTTAGATCTCTAATTCTAGTCATCAGTGTTCTGGCTTCTCTGCACTTGTTCTTCTGCTTTTAATGAGCTTGTGTCTCAGAGATCAGGAATGGACAAGGTAGTCAAGGTGTGGGGGGTCTGACCAGAGCACCATACAATTGCATCATGCTTTCCTCTGGCTTGTATTCCATTGTACTGGAACTATTGTTCAAGGTTCCATTGGTTTTGTTATTTGCTGCTCTGCATGGAGAGAGCAGGTTTGAGTGTTGAGTTTCACTCACACTCCAAAATGTCTTTCAACATCATTGTTAGTTATTTCAGCAGCATGCATGGGGCTGGATTTTCAAAAGGGCCATGGAGTTGGGGACCCGGCACTGGAGAGAGTCAGCACTCTCAGTCCGGACACCATCTCGGGATCCTGACAACTTCCGGACAGTTTTGAATTTTGAAAGGGCCGTTTGGGAGGGCAGGCACCATTTAACAGCCATGTAAGCTCTTTAAGAAACTCGTTGAGGGGTCTGTCCATTTGGCATTGGGATTTTAAAATATTTTCCAGTGAGCCTAAACAGGTTTGCTTAATACATGCCTGTCAGGTTTGACAAGAGGCTTAAGTAAATCACTTTTAGATACAAATACAATTGACCCCATGGGTCCAACCAGCAGCAGCACTGCTCCATATTCTTCTCGTCCATGGCTGCTTTCCACTGTGTCCCACCTCGAGGAGCTGCCCGCTCCCAGTCAGCAAGGCTGCCACCTGCCTTTACCACTGCCACCAGACAGGCATCTCCCACTTCCTGGAGGTGTTTGGCATCTCTACTGGATGCCAAGCTCGCCTCCTGCCCAATTAGGCAATTTACATTTGAGGATCGCTACGCAAGCAATGATGCAGCGCGGGCAAAATCATCCAGCTGTCAGGTTCCCTACTCCACATCGAAAATCTAGCCCATGGAGCTTGTGTGTCACCCATTCTTCTGTGTTGTGGTTTCCCAGCCAGATAGTCATATTATTTTTGGTGGATTCAAATTACAAGGTGGTGTTATCATTCACTGACTCACCACCAAAGGTGTATCCAAATGCGCTGTCTCCATACAATAACAGCTCCTAAGATTCACATCAATTTGCCTCCCTTATAAGATAGTTAATATAAATGTGCTAGTTGCCTTGTTTAGCAGTAATGCTAAATTTGGTGAAGAAAGGGTTTATCTAAGCAGTACATCCAATATGGTAGCATTGCCTGCTGGCATTCCCTATAACATTCAGAGCTATGTAACACAGCAGCCATGAACGTATAAATTTGTCTCAATGAGTAAAAAATATAATTATCTCCTAAAGATAATCTGACCCATCCATGCACAGAAGCTGAATTTAACTGCTCCTTGAACAATTCCAGAGTTTTCTTTGCAACCGCCATCACCCAACAGAAGCCCATTTCCAGTTAGTGATCACCCTTTGTGTCAACAAGTTGCCAACTCTCCTGAACTGGCCTGGTACTTCCAGAAATTGAAGATTCATCTCCATGCAACAGCCAGAGAATAACCAAATGGGTCATTAAAAAAGGAATACGCATGCTCTTTTCATTTTCTTTGATCATCTGTTTCTAAAAATACTGGAGGTAGGACAAAAAGGCCATTTGACTGAGTGTCAGGGATCATCCAATGGGGTAGCAAAGGGCAAGACTTTCATCAGGACCCCGACGTCAGAGTCAAATAGGAGCATTAACCCCCATCCTGTGTGTGTGTGTGTGTGTGTGTAACAGAACCCGGCATTGATTCTCCCCATTTGGCTTATTAGTAGACAGGGAGTGGGCTCATCCTTCAATTAAAGGATGTTGGGTGGGCTCTTGAGGCTGGAGGGCTAATAGGAGGCCTCCCAGCTTGGAAGGAGACAAGCCCTGCAGTTCAGGTAGAGAGAGAGAGAGAGAGAGAGGGCACGTCCATCCTGAGGCAGGCTCTCTCCAACTTTTTAAATTTGAAAATGGCTGCAGCATGGCCACCATCTTGGCCAGGCAGGTAAAGAGAGCCTGAAAGCCTGCCTGGAGTGCTGGTGAGTGCTGGAGTGCCCGAGGTCTGTTGCCTAGAGACCATCTCCAAGCAGCTGGCCTAGTCCCTGATGTCGGCCTCTGACAATAGGCCCTACTAGGCCTTTAACCGGCCCAATTTGCTACCTGTTGGTTGTGGCTGGGTAGCCCTGCTGGCCCTCTTAACAATGGCTCAGGAACAGCTTGGTGCCATCAAACCAACTCACAGGTTGGTAGTGCAAATTTCCACTTCCACAAGGGGCTAAAAGCCCTATCCCATTGGTCTGTTCTCCTTCCAATTGGCTATGGGAAGGAGGGGGACTACAAGGGAGGTGGGGAGTGGCTGTTGGAGACAGAAGATGATGTGATGAGTCCTTCAGGAATGCATCAGGAGTTGGCAACCCTATTATTCTACTTAACAAGGCCAAAACTGACTTTTATCCCCCTTGACCTACGATTAAACTTAAAAGCATGCCACAGATTTAAGTAATGCTGAAAAAGAGAAATTTTATTTGCTGAAGCTTTAAGATTTAAGTAATCTATTTTGCTTAGTATGTTTCTAAGTTTCCTTCATATTCTCCTCCTTTCAAGCCTAAAATGCTTGAGATTTTCCAACCTTCCACCAGCATGTTCAACTGCCTTTCTCATCACTCAGTCCTCTGCCATTTGGTACAAGCCTTGGCACAGCTTCTGGTGCCTGAATGTGACTCACATGTCTGAGCGATTAGAAACAAGCACACAATATTCAAAGTGCAGTCTTAATAAAGCAACTTACACTCACAACATGGTGGCTCGGACCTTTACCCTACTGATTTATAAACCACTGGAACAATAAAAAATGGCAACTTTATTGTGTAGGAACTGCAGTAAATACTTCATTTGCAAGATTTCAAAAGGATTGGACAAAACAAGAATTCATCTTGCATTCGGACATTGTAGAATTCAATTATATCAAATTCAGTGAAGTGAATTACACTGAGTCAAAAACAACAATAATACCTGGAAAAACTCAGCAGGTCTGACAGCATCTGTGGAGAGGAACACAGTTAATGTTTCAAGTCCGAATGACTCTTCATCAGAACTGATCTGATGAACAGTCATTCGGACTCGAAGCGTTAACTGTATTCCTCTCCGTAGATGCTGTCAGACCTGCTGAGTTTTTCCAGGTATTATTGTTGTTTTTGTTTTGGATTTGCAGCATCCGCTGTTTTTTGCTTTTACACTATTTGAGGATTCATTTCGGCCTCTTCGGTCCCTTTTAAAAGTTACTTTATTTTACATCTTTTTAAAAGTTTCCTCATGACACAAAAGTAGATGCACAAGAAACAACTCTAGGCCAATAAGAAATACATTTGCATTTATATAGCACCTTTCAGAATACCCCAAAGAATTTCAAAGCTAATGTGTAGTCATTGTTAACACAATCCCAAGCCAGCTGGTGAAGGATGGAACTAGATACGAGTACTTTTCCTTAATAAGTTTATTTCCAGACTGCAACATCACATATCTGCTCCTGAACTGCCTTCATCCTGTGTCCCAGCTATCTCCTTATGCTCTTTTCAGTGTGCCAATAAAATAATTAACAAATTAGGTAACTGAACACATTGACAGCCCTTTAATAGAGCACTGTAATGAGAGGCAAAACTTTTAAGGAAACTTACATAATTAAATTAAAATATTATTTCCAGGGCTGATGAAGCACTCCAACTCCCCTGGTGCCCACAGGTTGCAGAATCTCTCTTTATACTCTTCTTGAGTATACAATAAAATAAAACAATTAACAAAATGAATTAAACAAGCTAATTAAACAGATTGCTAGGTCCTTAAAGGGCACCATAACAAAAACACAATTTTAAAAGGAACCTTTTCAAATTAAATTAAAATGTCATTGTGGGGGCTGAGAAAGCACTGTAGCCCCTACAGTGCACACCCGCTGCAGAATCTCTCTTTGTCATGCTCTCAGCATTTAATTAAACAATGCCCTTTACCTGTGCACCTTAACAATACAATTAACATACCATTAACAGTCATTGTTGCACTGTAGAAAGCACAGCAAGACAAAAACAAAAATAAAAATACCTGGAAAAACTCAGCAGGCCTGACAGCATCTGCGGAGAGGAATACAGTTAACGTTTCGAGTCCGTATGACTCTTCAACAGAACAGAGTGCAGAGCAAGGTTCCACGAACAACAATGAGATCATCTGCTTTGATGCAGTTGGACGTAGGGCAGATATTGGCAGACGTGGCCTCAGTTTTTAATGTCTCCTCTGATAGACAGTGCTTTTGGAAGGGGAGCAATCCCTCAGTACTGCCCAGGAGCAGAGTCTAAATTTTGTGTCAAATCTCTGGAATGAGACTTGAACTGATCAACCTTCTGACTCCGATGTGATTGTGCTACTGCCCGCAGGAGGCGCTACAGAGACATAGTGGAACCCTATTTGTGTGTCCCTGTGGCAGCATAGCTGATATGATGCTTTCACTGCATAGGGGGCATTTTTAATCATTTAAATTATGACCTTTCATCTACAATATTTTAAAAAGATATGATGATTTATAGACCACTGGGAACACTGAAAATAATACCAGTGAAAGTGCTATGTTCCCCATTAAAAGTGCTCACAAAGGATTGCATCAAGAACAGTGTATAAGCGAAGTTCACTGCTGACTTGTGCTAACACCAGAAAGATGGGGCTGGACTAAGTCAGCCCAACAGCATTAAGTGCCCTTCAGGCACATAAGTAGCCACCGCTGGGCCTTTCCCGGAATTCAGGACCTAGTCGGTGGAAGCCTTCCTGCTGAGAGCTCTGGCCAATCAGGGGCCAGCAGCTCCTCAATGCCAGTTACTGCCACTGGAAGCGCTGGCAGCTGCTGGTAATGCACCCACCAGAGGCCCACGACCAGCACAGGGGTGAGTGAGGGCCGGATGGGGATTGTGTGGGAGGAGTTGCGGGGAGGAGGGGGCTGGTCAAGGGACATCAGAGGCAAGGGCAGGGGGTAGATTTGAGTGTCGCCCTGCTCCCAATGAAGAATCCCTCAATTGGGCACAGAGTGCCTGACAACGCCTTCCCCTGGGGGGGCCACTGGCAAACCGGATAGGGTTTGCTGGGTGGTCTTCAGGAGATGTGGGAACGCCACCACTACATTACAGTGGGCTCAGGGATAATAGGTGAAAATTGGCTCATTCATGAACCCAACTGACATCTTGCCGCCAGTTGCTGGGAATCCTGCATCAAGCCCTTCCACCCTGCAGCTTAACTGGAACTTTCCGGCTCTACTCTGTAGATACCCACACCACATGGACTATAGTGGTTCAAGAAGATAGCTCACTACCACCTACTCAAAGGCAATTAGGGATGGGCAATAAATGCTGGCCTAGCCAGCGAAGCCCACATCCCATGAATGAATAATAAAAAAAAAGGCAGAAAAATGTCAATCTGTGACCATGCACAAATTGAAGCGTAGTGCCCAGCTTTGGAAATGCTTGCATGCAGAAAGGGGAAAATTGGGGTCATTATATTTCAATATAAAAGGTGGTGACTGACGTTGCGCTCCAATCTGTAAAGAGTGGATTATTGTGGCCGAAGTTACTGACAGGAGGCCTAGACATGGCAGAGGTTATTCCATATAGCAGTGCAAGTAATTTGGCACGACTGCTTCAGAACACTGCAGTCAAACTGCTGCATTAAGGTCAAATCTCTAGGACAGAAAAATTGTTCATCTCCTTGATTAAGCAGGTTAAAGACTATCGGCAATGTGATAATATGTGACTGTGCTGACAGTGTGCAGTGTCTCATTCATCTCTGGATATACATCAGCCTGCAATAATGCAACAGATGTGCAAAACATGCAAAACTACATTCAGAAAACAATTCACTGAATGTCTGTCAGTTCAATCAGCTATTCCAAAACATAATGAAAATCTATCACAGCATGAAAAATGCCTTAGAGGTAGTCTCTTCTAGTGGTACGTAGGAAGAAGTGGGTCTTTTTTGATATACACATTTCAAATGCCATATCTTGTTCTTCCTTCATATTGGATTTCTTTAAGGGCGCTGTGCTTGTTTACACTTGGCTTGCTAAAAACTGAAGGAATAATCAACTTCATCAATTTTCATAGTATCATTTAGCAATAATATTGCACCAAGGGTCACAATAAGAGCCAGTCTGGTCCTGTTGCCAAACAACAAATGTATTTTTGTAATTCAAACAAATAGTGCGTTTACTAAGTGTGTGTTGGTCATCATTCTTTGAATAGTGTTCTCCACACTATAAATTAGGTCCTGCAGTTGGTAAAGCCACTGAGGAAAGTATGTGCCTGCCCCTATTGAATTGCATCCGAGTGTCTCAGCTCTCTTGTAGGATGTTCACCTTTGAGGACCCTCTTCTTTCTTATGTCACCTTGTTGGCTCTTTACTATATGCCAAAGAGGGAGAGAGTTGCAAGTTGACCTGTGGATATCACCATTTGGAGAACGACATACTTAGCATGATATCAAATATTCCTTTGGATCTCCAGTATGTTCAATCCACAAATGGCTACCACTTCTGAAAAAATAATCTTAGACTCAACTCCAGAGGTAAGAGTAACATATGAAAACTTTTTAAAATATCATCTATGTGTACAGGTGCAAATTTTTAGCCAAGTGGTGGAATTTTATTTTTAAATATTCTTTCATGGGATGTGGGCTTCGCTGGCTAGGCCAGCATTTGTTGCCCATCCCTAATTGTCCCCTTGAGAAGGTGGGCTGCCTTCTTGAACCGCTGCATGTGGTGTAGGTACACCCACAGTGCTGTTAGGGAGGGAAATCATCCTAGTTGAGTGATTTTAGACCTAAATGGCTTCTTTCATCAAAATTATGGTAATGACTCGTATTGGTTTAACTTATGTTGCATTTATTTTGCTAATCAAAGTATCCTTGATGAATTTTTGCAAGGTGCTCACCACCTCCTTCTCAAAGGCAAATAGGGATGGGTAACAAATACTGGCCTCACATCCCATGGAAGAATATATAATTTTCAAAAATTGGAACTTGAAGAAGTGCTGAGGTGTTGTTTTTTGTAAGTTTCACTAACTATCTTTTTATATTTATCTCCCCCATATTTTCATCACTTCACCTTTTCTAGCCTGGAAGGGGCAGTGGTCTGAACTGCACACAGGAATTCTCTCTGCTTGCCTGATGGGTGCAGCTCCAACAACACTCCAGAAGCTCAACACCAGCCGGACGAAACAGCCCACTTGATTGGCACCACATCCACCACCTTCAACATTCACTCCCTCCACCACCTACACACAATGGCAGCTGTGTGTACCATCTACAAGATGCAGCAACTCACTAAGGCTCCTTCAACAATTTCTTCCAGACTCACAACCCCTACCACCTAGGTGAACAAGGACAGCAGGCAAATAGGAACACCACCACCTGCAAGTTCCCAACCAGACCTTTCACATTCCCCTTGACACACCATCCTGACTTGCACATATGTTGACAGTTCGTTCATTGGCAAAATGCTGGAATTTCCTGCCCATCAACACAGCGAGAGAACCTTCGCAGCAGTTGCAGGAGGCTCACCACCATCTTCTCAAGGGGAACCAGGAGTGGGCAATAAACGCTGCCCATCCCAGTGACACCCATATCCCAAGGGCATATAAATAAAAACAAAAACATTTTCAACAGATGTTGTCAGTTGCATTTGATGACCACCCAGTTTGAGAAATCAGTCAACTTGCACAAGATGATCTATGTCAGTCTTTCCAGCCCCGAGACACAATAGCATCTTCAGAACGTAGCCTCGCTCGTAGTTCAGAAAATTCATCCAACCGCAGCTGCAACCGGACTCTCACTGAGTCCTGTGATTCAAAATTTGTGATCTTCCAGATGGCAATCAAGGGGTCATACTGACTCAGTAAAATATTGCCTTTTATTTACTTGTTCAAAAGAAATTCAACTTCATGCATAATCTCAAATCGATAGGTTTCTTGACTCTGAGAACCAGCTATGACTATCTTCTCTGACAACCCTTTAGTGAGAAACATAGGCAAAGTGTAAAGAATTGCCTGCCTGCAAGTATGAAGATTACGAAAGTTAATTATGCACACTGCTACATCACAAAGGCACAGGCACATTTAAGCTCTAAATTACAACTGATTGTAAGAATTTCAGATTATTCTTGTATTGACCCCCACCCCCCTGGCTCATGAATCCCTAGTGTGAAGTTGAAAATTATAACACATGAACCCCAATAAATAAAAACAGAAAAGCTGGAAAAGCCCAGCAGGTCTGACAGCATCTATGGAGAGAGAAACAGAGTTAACGTTTTGAATCTGTATGACTCTTCTTCAGAGCTTCAGAACCTCAATAAAACTTAGTTCAACTCTAATGGGAATCCTAGATTATCAGTAATAAGTTTTGAACTTGGGCTGCCTCCACAATTTTGACATAAGAAAGAGAACCTTTCCTGGTGCTGTTTCAAGCAGCTCATAATGAGAGGTTCCTTGTAATCACGCTGACTGGTATTGTCTCTTCTCTGTCGCCTTTTGGACTTCGGCACAAACAATCTAACAGCCAGTTTATTAACCCAAAGATAGATCGGACAGGACAGGGTTCCCTTCCTCTTGTGATCAGCCATAGTCTCTGTCTAGTCGGATCCTTCCCAGGGAGAAGATCTGGCTCAAGGATCAGAGCCGATTAGGTCAAATCGGCAAGCATTCTTTGCTGTAAACATCTCCATCACAGCACCCAGAAACAAAGCATTATGGAAAGTGTCTACTGTGCCTTAGAATAATGTCAAAGTCATTGATGAACAGCTCTGCATCAAATCTCATTGAATCACTGAATGGTACAATACAGAGGGCCACCATTTGGCACAATGTGCCTGTGCTGGTAATTGGAATCATCGGTTGCAATTTTTCAGCTCGGCCGTGGCAGAGCCTGCCGCAGCAGACGCAGCCTTCAACCAAAAGCCCATTGACTCTCCGCAGGACCGGAAACTCCCGGCCATTGTTCTTTTTTGGAGCGGGGAAGGCTAAGGGGAGATTTGTTAAAGGTGTTTAAAATCATGAAGGGTCCAGATAGAGAAAATAAAGAGAAACTGTTTCCAGTGGCTGAAGGTTCAATGAGACGACACAGATTTAAAGTGATTGGCAAAATAGCCCAGAAACTATATGAGGAAACACTTTTTATGCAATGAGTGGTTAGGATTTGGAATGTAAGATCATAAGAAATAGGAGGAGTAGGCCATTCGGCCCATAGAGCCTGCTCCGCCATTCAATAATCTCATGGCTGATCTGATTACGGCCTTAACTCCACTTTCCTGTCTGCTCCCCATAACCCTCGACTCCCTTTTCGATCAAAAATCTGAATATATTCAAGGCTGAGTTAGACAATGATCCAGTCTTCACTGCTCTCCCAGTAAGAGAATTACAAAGTCTAATGACTCTCAGAGAAGAAATTCCTCATTATCTCCATCGTAAACGGATGACTCTCATTTTGAAACTGTGCCCCCTCATTCTAGACTCCACTCGAGGGGGAAACATCCTCTCAGCATCCACCCTGTCAAGCCCCCTCAGAAGCTTATATGTTTTAATAATATCAGTGTGCTAGCTGATAGAGTGATGGATATGGATTCAATAGTAACCTTCAAGAGGGAATTAGATAAATACTTGAAGCAGAAAGAAATTGGTGGGATATGGGGAAAGAGCAGGTGAGTGGGACTAACTGGGTTATTTTCAAAAGAGCCAGCACAGACTTAATGGCCTGAATGGCCTCCTTATTTGCTGTACTATTCTATGGTAACTCACTGTGTGAACAGAATGTCACTGATCAAACATTTCCATTAACACCTCAGCTAAAGCATTAAAACAACACTATTCCAAATTCATTCTTTTGCCAATGTTTGTAATGTTCACTTTTAGCTATAAGGAACCTTAGCCTAAAGTCTCTGGAAGTCCTGCGCCACTACTGGAGTTGCAGCAGGGTGGGATTACACCTGCCCACTTCACTGGCTCTGATACGGTCCCAAATGTTTGGGATGAGGGACAATCGCGGAAACCTGAGTCATTTGCAGTACTACCGAGGCACTTGAGTAGCAGTACACTCTAGCTCCATTGGGAGTCCATGAGCTGGTCAGGCCAAAGCCTTTTATTTATAATTCATCCTTGGGATATAAGCATTGCAGGCAAGGCCAGTGTTTATTACCCACCCCTAACTGGCCTTGAGAAGGTGAAAGTGAGCTGCCTTCTTGAACCACTGCAGTCCATGTGGTGTAGGAACACACAAACTGCTGTTAGAGAGGGAGTTCCAGGATTTTGACCCAGCAGCAGTGAAGGAGTGGAGACATAGTTCCAAGTCAGGGTGGTGAGTGTCTTGGAAGGGAACTTCCAGGTGGTGGTGTTCCCATGTTTCTGCTGCCCTTGCCCTTCTACGTGGTAGAGATCGTGGATTTGGAAGGTGCTGTATGACAGTTGGTGAGTTGCTGCAGTGCACTTAGTGCATGGCACACAGTGGACCCACTGTGTGCCAGTGGTGGAGGGAGTGATTCTTTATGCTGGTGGATGGGGTGCCAATCAAGTGGGCTGCTTTGTCCTGGATGGTGTTGAGCTTCTTGAGTATCGTTGGAGCTGCACTGGAGAGTTTCCTATCACAATCTTGACTGGAGCCTTATGGGTGGGAAGGTTCTGGGGAGTCAGGAATTCCCAGCCTCTTTCTTTCTCTTGCAGTCACAGTATTTATATGGTTAGTCCAGTTCAGTTTCTGGTCAATAGTAACCCCCAGCATGTTGATAGTGGGGATTCGGTGATGCTAATGTCATTGAATGACAAGAGGAAATGGTTAGATTCTCTCTTGTTGGAGATGGTGATTGCCTGGCACTTGTGTGGTGTGAATATTAGTTGCCACTTATGTGCCAAAGTCTGAATGTTGTCCAGATCTTGCTGCACATGGGCACAGACTGCTTTAGTGTCTGAGGTGTCGCGAATGGTACTGAACACCATGAAATCATCAGCAAACGTCCCCACTTCTGACCTTGTGATGCAGAGAAGATAATTGATGGAGCAGCAGAAAAGATCAGGCCTGGACGCTACCCTGAGGAACTCCGGCAGTGATGTTCTGGGACTGAGTTGATTGACTTCCAACAATCACAACCATCTTCCTTTCTGCTGGGTATGGCTCCAACCAGTGGAGAGATTTTCTCCCCCGATTCCCATTGACTCCAGTTTTGTCAGGGCTCCTCAATGCCACACTCGGTCAAATGTGGCCTTGGTGTCAAGGACAGTCACTCTCACCTCACCTCTGGGAATTCAGTTCTTTTGTCTAAGTTTGGACCAAGGTGAAAATGAGATCCAGGCACTTTCAAATTCTAATTAGCCATTGTTCTCTCTCGATTCGTGGTCCTCCTAGTGATAATCAACTTCTAGGAGATGGGATACCTTTGGGGTATATCATTATGGGGACCATGTGTGGTCACCTTGTGGCTTAACACTGATGTCCTTAAAACTGGTCAGAATTTGGGGGAGCCTGTCAGCAAAGATTGAGAATGTCATGATGGAAAAGATCAGGCAAAAGAAACGGCCATCTCAGGGCCTCCGCCCGAGTTGCAAATTGTCAGACTGGCCGGGGGGGGGTGGTAACCAAACTGTCATCATTTCTGTGACAAATATCTCCCAAATTTACCTGGAGACGAGCATTTTCACACCCTAAACGGACCAGATTTTTTGGCCTCTTCCTGTACAGGTTATTTTGCTATTTAAAGAAGGGTAATATATTTCATTTTAAGTCTGGGCAGGTTCAAACTATGGTCTCAAAATGAACCCATATAATAGCTTGGCTTTGTAGCTTTGTACACTTATTGCCGATTTCTGCTCTTAAAACTGCAAGGACCCTGCTTCATTGTCAAATTGTTGGCACTTTTTAAGGTGAGTAGTCTGGAAAAAGAAACTCAGATTTCAATTTTGCCATTACAAAATATCTGTTTTGAAAAATGACTCATTCAGCATAAAACAAAAGATTTAGGACACCAGTTGGCAGCAGCCACCCAGCCCCCCTCCCCCCTCTACACACTGAGCTCTTGAATTCAGTGGTGCTACACTGAAGAGATGTTAAGCCACACTCCACAAGAAAGGAGATAACTGATGGAATAAACCCTGGGCAATAATCTTACACATCATAGCATCTGGTTTCATTCGTGGCCCAGTGGCCTGGGAGGACATGAGCAGCCTGCCTGTCCATTTAGAGTTGATGTTGTCAAGGAAACCCAAGAAGAGCAATGGGCCCAAAAAGAAGCTGGAAAAAACAAAGAGGCAATCTCACCCTAAAGGACACTTTTTCTTTAAATTCTGTGAAATGTTTTTTCCTTCATACTTGACAATGCAACGTCATGAGCATGCATCAGGAGGGATTTGCAGGCCTCATTTGAATCCTTGTGACAATCAAAAATACGGCGAAATCTTTGAAATTTGTGTAAACATTTCCTTTTGGCTTCTTTTTTCTCTTGCCTTTTCTCTCTTTCCTTTTCTCTCCCCGCTGACAACCTCGATGGTAAAAGCAGTGAATAATTAAGGCATACAGCAGATACCAGGCTGGATTACTGATCACTGCCCAGCTAGCTTGACAGGTGCTGGGGTAGTGGTGGGAGTTCCAGAAATAGTAACTTTAGGGTCGGGAAAGAGAAAAATCACCAAGGATTCCTGTTTTTGATAGCTTTTCATTAACTTCTGCTTGGGCACAGGGTCAGTGCAGTGGCATCTAAAGCTTGCTACAACTCAGAGACTCTGTAAGGTATTGGGATTCCACAAAGGACCACAGGCACCCCTCTCCATTAGAGAAAGGCACAATTGGTTACATATAGATTGAGGGGCAGCACTCCACAAAGAGAGGCAGGGCAGAGAGGCAGGCCTCCATGAACTACCTCAGGAAGTGAACCCATGCCTTTGGTATCATTCTGCATCACACACAATCCATCTAACCAATTGAGCTTAGTCAGCATGTGCTGATTGGGCAATATGTTGGGATTATCAAAGGACAAGCCTGTGGGATGTGACATCATCAAGGAGCCGGGGTCCAAACCGGAGCACACATTGAGCAGAGAGTGGTTGGGATGTAAAATACATTTACACAGTACCTTTACCATAGTAAAACATCACACGTTCATTATCAAACAAAACCTGACACCGAACCACAAGTGGAGCTATGAGGACAGGTGACCAAAAGCTTGGTCTAACAGAAAGGTTTTAAGGAGCATCTTAAAGGAGGGAGAGGGAGGTAAAGAGGAAGAGAGGCTTAGAGAGGGAATTCCAGAGTTTGGGGCCTAAAGCATGGCCCCCAGTGGCACAGTGATTAAAATCAGGGATAGGCAAGAGGTCAGAATTGGAGGAATGCAGAGATCTCAGAGGATTGCAAGGCTGGTGGAGGTTATGCTGACAGGGAGAGATTTGAAAACAACATGAGAGATTTAAATTTGAGGTTCTTAGCCTGCCACAGAGCTGCAGCAATTGGGCCGAAGCAGGCACATGAACGGTTTCACCTAAGTAAGTCATGCAACCTGTTAGTGCTCAGTGAGCGTGTGCAGACAGAGCACTACTGGTGGAGCAGGTGGGTCACAGTGGGGGAGAAACTGGCGCCTTCTACTGGAGCTGAATGAAAATCAGGACCCAGAGGAACAGAGGTAATAAAGGGGGAGACAGGCAAGGGTGGCATTGACTGGCCAGTAGAGGACTTGAAAATGTGTGTGGAACCTTTGTGGACATCTGGTACTAAGGTTCACTTGACTGGTTCCTGGGATGTGAGGGCTGTCCCATGAGGAGAGATTGAGTAGAAAGGACTGATATTTTCAATAAGTTAGAACAATGAGAGGTGATCTCATTGAAACATATAAAATTCTTAGTGGACTTGACAGGGTCGATATTGAGAGGCTGTCTCCCTGGCTGGAGAACCTAGAACTAGAGGGGTCACAGCCTCACGATAAGGGATGTCCTACTTAGGATTGAGATGGGAGAAATTTCTTCACTCAGAGGATGAATTGAATCAAGAAAGCCAACTGCCCTGTTTCCCAATGTATCTGGGATGAGCAGCAGCTGCAAATCATCCCCCGGAATCTTCAAGAGAGAGGGAAAGGGGAAAAATACTGGCCAGAAAATCACCCTTAAAGATTTCCTCTCTACCCGCACATTAAAAATTCCACATGTAGACTGCTCTTCTACTTTGTTTTTAAAAAGTGGAGACCAGATGAAGATTGTGTTATATCTGATGAGCGAGTGAAGTAAAAGTTGGGAAAAATATAGCTCATTCTCAGAACACAATAAGGACTAAAAATATCCTTTATCATCTTCCATTCCTTATACCTCCCCCACACAAAGTGCTAAGATGAAGATAGTAGAAACAGATATCCATATACAGGCGAGATCCATGGTTGTAAAAACATAACTGCATAAGAAATAGGAGCAGGAGTCAGCCATTCAGCCCTTCGAGCCGGCTCTGCCATTCATTGAAATCATGGCTGATCATCTACCTCAACACCATTTTCCTGCACTATCTCCGCATCCCTGGATGTTTTTAATATATAGAAATCTATCGATCTCAGTCTTGAACATAATCAATGACTGAGTCTCCGCAGCCCTCTATGGCAGAGAATTCCAAAGGTTCACCATCCTCTGGGTAAAGAAATTCCACTTGACTTCAAGTCCTAAATGGCCAACCCCTTATTCTGAGACTGTGCCCCCTGGTTCTAGACCACCACCCCACTCCCCCCCACCTACTCCCCCAAGCCAGGGGAAACATCCTTCCTGTATCTACCATGTCGAGCCCTCTAAGAATTTTGTATGTTTGAATGAGGTCACGTTTCGTTCTCCTAAACTCCAGAAAATAAAGGCCCAGTCTAGTTAGTCTTTCCTCATGGGAAAATCCCTCCGTCCCAGGGTTGAGTTTGGTGAACCTTTGTTGCACTCAGTCTTTGGCCAATATATCCTTCCTTAGGTAAGGAGACCAAAACTGCACACAATACTCAGGTGTGGTCTCACCAAGGCACTACGAAATTGCAGTAATACATCTTTACTCATAAATTCAAACTCCTTTGGCAATGGCTCACTTGGATGTAATATTTAAAGGGTTGAATAAGCATGGCCATTTATTAGCCTTGCCAATGGCAAATGCTACAAAGGATATCTAAAATTAAGACAAAACATTTCCATACTACTGACAAATCTGTTTTGCTGAATGCTTTATGGTCCAGTCGACTGAAACAGTTTGTAACAGAGCCATGCAGTTTAGAAGGCCCCCCGGTTTGATCCTTAGTACCTTATGGTTTGCTAGGTGGATTTTACTGACATTATAACAGTGGCCACACTCAACTTCATTGGCTAGAAAGCAACTTGGGACATTCTGAGTTTGTGAAAGGTGCTATGGAAAGGCAAAATGTTCTCTCTTTTCAGTTGGCTTAGTAGCAGGAACAGCACAATGTCCTCAGTACCTCCGGGGTGGGAAGGGGAAAATTGAACAAGGTTCCCATTCCTAAAAGCAGTGATGACCTTCTTGGAAAGGCCACAGATGTGAATGTGAATAAAAAGGAGAGACTTGCATTTATGTCGCACTTTTCACACCCACCAGACATCTCAAAGCACTTTACAGTCAATGAAGTACTTCTTGAACTGTAGTCTTTGCTGTAATGTAGAAAATGTGACAGCACACAGCAAACTCACACAAACAGCAATGCGATAATGAACAGGTTATCTATTTTTTTGGTGAGTTGATTGAGGAAGAAACATTGGCCAGGACACTGGGCAGGACTCGACTTTTCTTCTTGGATCTTTTACATTCACCTGAGCAGGCAGTTTAACATCTCATCTGAAAGATAGCACCTCCAAAATTGTAGCACTCCCTCAGTACTGCACTGGAGCATCAGCATAGACTTGTGTACTCAAGACCTGGAGTGGGACTTGAGCATAGAATCTTGTGCCTCAGGGGCAAGTGTGCTGCCCACTGAGCCACAGCTGACACTCTGGTGTAGACCAAAAACAGCATCAGGCTTAGCTGCAATGCATCCCAATGAGAGTGGAGAAGGGTGTGGTGGGGGTGGGGGAAACACTTACACACTGGGCATGCACCTGAATGAAATAGGAACAAGTGCCCAAACTCCTCGGAATCATACATCCGCTATAGTCAGTGCTTCATGAGTTAAAGAGGGGAATCATAGAGCCTTGAGATCCACGAATACCCTCACTTTTCTCAACCGCTACCCTCCAAATGAACAAGTCAACCATGGTACGCCTATTGGTTGGTTAATGTTATAGCTGAATACTATCAGAGAGCAACGTTCAGAGTGTTGCTCTTCATTTAAAATTATTCCCCTTTGGACAACAATTTAAATATAATTCGGAAAGGATTGTCAAAAATAAACAATAGAATTTTCAGTCCCCTTATGCCACATAATACCAGTGTACAAACGCTAACATGTTTCTTTGAGATTCCTGTCTCCGCTACTAAACAGTACAGGCGTTAACGGTTTCAAATAAATGGCTTCACACCTCCACTAAAACAGGGAAGAAAAGAATTTCAGACCAAGCTTAATTATTCTTACACCAGTATCCCATGGCAAAATGTTAGTGCCAAGATTTTGTTTGGCTCCAACTTTAAAACATTAAAATTGTCTTTATTTCCAATGCATGAACCTCTTTTTTTTTACTCCTTTCCTTACCCCGAAAGATTAGAATCAAACATTATATACTATAGTAAAGCCAAACAAATTCTAGCTGAAGAGAGAAGTAACCAAGTTCCTTATTAACAAGACATAGTTTGTTAAAATAAAAAATGACAGGTGAAAAATATTGCAAAGGTGTTTAGTAATGAAAGAGAATCTCATTTGTCCCACCGCACCTGAACTCCAAGCCTGAACCAGTTAGTTAGATAAGAACCTATTAGTGACTTAGGCACATCAAGCGCTACCTTAAAAGTAACTTCGAACCTTGCTGTGTTCCCCAAGCAATCCCAACCTCCTGGCCCCCTCTGACAGGTAATCAAAGTCTACAGCAAATCCACACCAAGCCATGCACCAGGAAATTGTCACAGGAGCAGAGAGTAAAGCTGGGAAGAAAAACTAAAATTCAATCAATAAATAAATATTAATGCCTGATTCATCTTTTAAAATAAAATGCCCTTAAAGCAGGGCATCAGAACTGTAAGTTATTAACAATAAAAAAGTCTATAAAGTTGGAAAATATCACGTATGGTAAACTGATTAGTTTGGTTACGACAGTAAAGTCCTATTTTAATTTAGTAGTCAGTCACTCCCAGCATTCAGTGTCAATTTATTTACCAGGTAATGGCTCTCCCAGTGAATGGCTTGAGGATGCTTTTCGCCTGCGCGACTTGAATACAGTTACTATTGGGGACTTGCCTGCTCGATTAGATTGGTCAATCATAGGCTGGACTATCCTTCTCCTGGCATTTATGAACCTGTGCAAAAGGAGCAAAAAAGAAAAGTTACATTGACGCAATTAATTAAAAAAAATCAAGCTAAAGTGGTATCATCTTCAAACAGCGACGAATGGAGCGTGTATGTGCAGATTCTCTGAATAACGTGTGAGGCCCCCCTCCCCCCGCCACCCTCTCACCCACTCCCCCCACCTCTCCCCCCTCTCCCCCTCCTCTCCTCTAGCCTGCAATTTGCTTCAACGTCCACACTGAACCCCTGCAACCTCTGCTGACCCGCTGTGAGTGCAAGCTCAGGGGTGCGGTTTTTGATTTATGTCCTTCTGTTTTTTTGCCACAGCTGGGCATTTCCATTTCATCTTTTAGAGAGGGGGATAATTAGACATTCCCGGAAACAATACCCAACACTGCACTCTCTTCTCTTTTCAAGCCAAAATAATTGTGGCTGATAAAGGAATGTCGCTCATATGAGCATCTGTTGCCTCACCTAATTAGTGAAGAATCTCCCCTTTGTTCCACTCGCTTACAATCTTCAACCAACGCCCCCCTCCCCCCCCCCCACCCCCCCATTCCTTCTAGGCTACTAACTCCATTTTAAGGCTTGTGTTAAGAAAATGAACTGTGGTGGTGGTATGCCATCAAAAAAAAAGAGAATGTCTGGAGTTTTTATCACCAGTAACTCATACTGCTGAGGGAGACCAGCGCAAAGCATTCCATTTAAAGCTTCTGTCTTTTCCTCCCCTACCCTTTATGTAAAGTTTAGGGTCAAACAGAGGTCACCGCTATACAACCACTGACCTTCCAACTCCAGTTTTCAGCACAAGTTTACAGCCTAGGTCTACAAAAAAAAAATCCACATAAAATCCTTCTGGGGAGCTCTTATGTGGTGAAGGGGCAGAAATGAAAAGGTTTTAAAAATGCAAACAAGCGAGCACATTTGGAGGAACCTTTACTATGTAGACTGATGCAATAGTCTGTGGAAAACCTGCTTTTCAACCTTAAGTCAGACTCGTATTGGAGCAGCAGTGGGGGAAAGGCCTGGTCAAAGGAGCCAGAGCCCATGCAGAGAATTCAAACTGACTCTGTTGTGGAAGAAATTCAACTTTTGAATAACCTTCTTGTCCTGCAATATTTGTCTTCATTCACTCTCTCATTTTTCTTGACCTGGACTGGAGGAGAGCAAATGAACAATTCCACATTGACAGCACGTTTCAGAATGCAAAGCACCTAATATTGTTAAGAAGTATACTTAACATTAGTGGGAACATTGTGGAATGGAACACAGGTAAGAAATCATTTGATAATAAGAACATGAAGAGCAGGGGTAATTCATAGAGACCCTTGAACCTGCTCTTCCATTCAGTTCTGGCTGAAATTTTACATTGACTCCAATTTCCCAGCCTACCCTTAGGAATATAGGAACAGTAGGAGGCCATTTAGCCCCTCGAGCCCATTCAGCCATTCAATGGGATAATGAAAAGTCAATCAATTCCAATAACCAATGGACTTAATCTTCTCCAGGCACTAACTTTAGTCACAATTAATTGGCCTGGATTTTACAGCTGTAATATCAATGAAACTTTTAGAATTCACTGTCATTACAACTTTGAGACTGACTGACAACTTCTGGAGTCCGCACATGTGCAACTAAACCAGTAAATCCAGAGCTGTTGTCGCTGGTTCCTAGTTCCTCCTGGCAATCTTCAGAAGTCACTTGAACTGACAAGATTCTCTGCTTTTAGACTGCTAGTCTCACCATAAAACCTCTTGAAGAAGGTCATGCACTGCTGAATATGATGTGACTGGATTTTTAAACAGCAAATTAACTTCATTATTACTGTTAACTGCATGCCCCACCCCCACCCCGGGCTCTAAATAGTTCATTTTGTGTTGGTGGGATTTCAAATTTCTCCATTATGATAAAGAAATTCCACAAAAGTTTAAAATAACAAAATTTTCTAAGCTTCTACCTTAACTCTATGTATATGTCCCAATCTTTATTTCACTCTCTGTAAATGATTAGAATGGGAAGGGCAATCAGTGTATAGTGCTTCCTGATTTGCTGTCTGTGAGAATTCTTCAACATGATTGGCTGCTTAGCCTGGTTGATGATATCACTGCTGTTGGATTCCTGGAGATCCCCTTGATATGGCATCAGATTCAAACTGATGTCAGGAAAGGGGAAATCCATGACCTAGAGATCACTAGATCTTTGTGGGCAGCTTTCTTCAAGGTCAGTTGTCAGCACTGCTGCTTCACTGCTGGCCGTAAAAGTCACATCAATATATTTGCAAAAGCTTCTGCCTCCACCACTGTAAGAGTTTAAAATAATTCATTCAAATGCATTGATCTGTATGCTAGATCAGGAGTAGCAGAGGAAATTAAACCCACAAAAGTTATTTACACAATTTCTCATAGATGAGTTTCTTTAATAAGGTCTTATTTGAAAGGAAAACTCAATAACATGTCACCTTCCCTTCTCAATTGTACATAGTCACCGTTCCTGGTGCTAAACTAATGTGATGCCCATGGTTTAAATTGCAGAAACAATCGACATCTTGGGAGTTGGGTTCTCACTTCATCACACCTGCCTGCAAGTAGAAAGAATCCACTTGCCTAAAGGGACAGTGGCAAACTAGGCTGAGCGAGTTTTGTCACCTTTGCACACCTCTCTGCCACAGCTCACCTGGTGAGGCTGCCCACTCGCTCAATCAAATGTGCAGACTGTACAGGTGTGTGTGTGTGTGTGGTGGAATCTACAGAGGGAACCATTTACAAGAAAGAATAAAAAGGAGAAATTATGGGACTAGCTAATCAGAGCAACCCCGCCACAGGGAAGAGTAGCTAAAGGAAAAAGGACAATTTGGGGTGCTAATGCTGCTAGAGTGTAGATCCCTTTTGGCAGGACCCTTCCACCATTAATTCACTAATAATGAGTGAAGCATGAGGAAAGGAAAGGGATTTCTTTACTTAAATATGTGAATAAAGTCTGTAGGTGTAAGCCTTACTGGAGGTAATGAAAATCACAGGGTTGACCATTATAAAATCTCAGCTCACACCAACTAATCTTCCAGTATCCCACTGCAGCCTCCACTCCTCCAGTTACTATTAAAAAAAAACCCACGCTGACAATATTCACTGCAGTCCCATAGCAACCCTCACTTTTGTTCCCTTGCTGACATGTCACCGTTACTCTATCTGACTCAGCAATAGGGTACGGCTCCGCACAGTATAGGGCCAGCCTTATTAAAGCGGATTTTTCCGTGATTCTCCAGAGGCAAACAGAATAAGCATTTAGTCTCAACTGACCTCTTTTCTGGCTGCATCTAACACAGCACAACGATTAACTTCATCATACAATGAGTTGGGAAAAAAAGCCTTCCAAATACAACCCTTTTGACAAAAATGAATAATAGCATTCAATTAAAGCTTTCACTTTGAGGATATGTATTTAACTTAAAAAGATCAGGCAGGAGGGGAAAAAAAAACATCTCCAGTGATTTATATATATTCGAGGGGTTTGACCGATGAACAAGCTGCTTTGAAATCAGTCGTACCTGGAAGCAACGTCCCCTTTTAGTTGTTCGACGGTGCAGCTATCTTAAAGGGGACGGGCCGCTATCTTAAAGGGGATGGGCTGCATTCTTAAAGGGGCCGCGAAGTGCAACAAACAGCGAAGGGTTATTAGAGGGAAAGTTGCTGAGCAGTTGTGACATACAGCTCCAAATGTTACAGTAGGTAGCTACTAAACTCCATTCGTTCCAAGATTTAAAAATTAATTATGGGACCATTTCATCCTTAGTCATGTCTTAAGGCGGAGCTTTTTACACGAACGTGTCACATGGGAGCCGGGAGTGCAAGGATGACTAAATTCTTTACTGTCATTAAAAGGTACAGGTGTATAACATTCACTGAATGAATAAGGTCATTATTAACCTTTTTTTTAAAAAAAAACTGCTTCTCCTTTTATTCCGCGACGAATCAGGATTTAAAAATAAATAAATATCACAGCGAAACATCAGGCCGAGGATGGTGGAGGTTATATCGCTATTGTGTCTTTCTGAAAGCATTTTTTGTAATCAACGGAGCTAAGGGCCTTTCATCTGTGCAGACCCGCAAACCAACATTCCTCATCCATGCCTACACATAGAGTCCCCTCCCCGCCCCCTTCCAGGACACACCGAGTCTTCTGAATTCCTCTCCTTGCAGGAAGCCAGTGCAACTAAAGGTTTCCCGTGAACTTCTGAAACCAAAGCACAACTGTCACTATTTTCTATGGCATTCTGCTAACCCTTTTATCCCGGAAAATGCAATTACATTGTGCCTGAAAAGTACAATGCTCCTTAAAAGGACGGGCAGCACATTTGGGGTTAGAAACTTCTGCTGAGCCCGACTTATTCGCAAATGCAGGAGGTTTTGACCAGAAGCAACAGGACTCTTTCTTTTTTAAAGAAGTTACTTGCTTTCAATAACTTCGGATTAGAAGTTGCAATAATAAGACAGTATTAAAACAAAACACAAGGAAGAACAACTCCTCCCACAAGTTTAGCTGGATGGATATCCAGCAACTCGTTTTTGCCAACATTTTGTTAAGTCAACAACTTATCTCGGTGTACTCTATTTATTTTGCAATAGCCCACTGGGATCACTTCTATCTCCGCAATGTGTCAGGCTACAGCAAAGGCACAGAGAGACGTCCCGGCTGGTCAACGTAATAAAATGACAGAATGTTCTTGCTCCACCCACCAGGGTTATTCTCAGGTCAGCTTCTCATCCCCATAATAAAAAAATGTTTAAATAAATTGGTCCAGCTGTTTGTTTCTGCGGAGTCCGCTCGCCTTCCATGTTGCTCTCTCTCTCTGGGTGACCACTCGGATACGCTCGTTTCGCCGACAGTACCGTCGAGTTACGCCGTCCGGGGTCAGAGTGGCTCCAAAAGCGCGGCAGCACACTTTTAAAATACTTGTACGAAATGACCAACAGAAGGATGCAACCGTATATCAGCAATGCTGCAACAGAGTTAATGTGCACTATCATTCGGACAGGTTTCTGCACATTTAACAAAAGTTAGCGGGAGAATAATGATGATGCAACATTTCAGGGGTCCCGAAGAGCCTTTTGATATCTTCCTCTGTGGTAATCAAGGCCGTATTTAGGCAGCATGATTTGGAGGCTCGACTTCCTTTGCGTTTAAACGAAAGCTGTTCATTTTATTACCAATACCAAACTGAAAAACGTAAATCGCGATGGATGTAGGGAAGTGTTTGAATCAAGGTTAAAATGAAAGCCGGATGCTGGAGAGCTGAAATGGAAAATAAAGTACTGGAAAATCCGAAGTCCTTATTAGACTCCAACTCTGTTTCCCTCTCCACAGAGGCTGGCAGACCTGCTGAGATTTTCCAGCCCTTTGAAAAATAAAAACAATCAAGACTCTCGTCTTTTCCCTTTATTTTTGCCATTACCATTTGCCATTATAGTTAGGGTACTTGTTTGACCGGCGCAGACTCGACGGGCCGAAGGGCCTTTTCTGTGCTGTAGGCCTCTACGACTAATACCCTAAATTCTAGGTCGACCATATGCCGCGTGTTCCATGACAATGTGAATAACACGTGCATTTGTGTAGCACCCTCATCGCACTGAGTCATCTGAAATATTTCACAGTGAAGTACGTTTTTTTTTGTTTAAAAGTCTAATGAACTGGTGTTGTGCAAGCACAACGGCCGTTTTAGTATTCAGCAAGAGTCACAAAAACCAATTCAGTGAATAACCTGTTCATCTGTTTATAGCGGCGCTGATTAAGAGAGAGGAGTTTACTGGGAAATTTCTGCTTTTCTTGAAAACAGTACCGGGGCATCTTTTAACATCCACTCGTCCAGGTAGAAGGGATCATTGTCTAATGGAGGGGACGTGCCTCCAGATATGGAGCAGTCAGTCCTTCGGCCCCACACAGCAATCTAGATTCTCAGCCGAGCGAAGTCAAGTGATCTGGCACTATCAGCACATGGGGATTTGGTAAATGTGGTCGTTTTCACTGATTGATTGAATGACATTTTGTGAAGCCTAAACAAAGCCACAGAGATCTAATAGACACACTACTATAACAACAAGAGACCGCACAAATCCCAGTGTCAGCAACAGGATCTGTAGTTTCACAGTATGAGTTCTGCATTGAGGCAACAGTTGTAGCTACTTAGCAAAGCAAAGAATTTCCTTTTATGTCCTGTGATATTTCACAAAGATTACCTTTCTTAGTCACTAGTTTACACAAGGATTGCTGCTTCCAACGGGCATGTACGCCTGCACTTACAATGAAAGATTGGGCAGGCTGACAATCAGAAAATTTCCAATCTCATTTTACCAGGTGCAAGTTTAGTGTAATAATCTGGCTAAACAGTTTGTTCCTTCTTTGCTATTTGATTGTTTTTTAAACTATTTTTTTTCCAAAATAACACCGGAATAGAGGTTGTTTAATAACCGTGGGATTTACCTTATTTAAATACTGCCTTAAGTGGGAGATTTTAAAACACCAACATATATAAAACATTTACTTTAAACTAGCTCTTTTATCCACGATGGCCAAATAATGAAGCAATTTCGAGTTCCGATGTTAAAATTGTATTTTGTGAAATTGAAGAAAGCACTTATCTAAAAAAAAATTTCCTGCCATTCCAGGCGCTTCAAAATCAATGAGCTGGAACAGTAACTCCCTTAAACCGGTGGGGTGAGATGTTAAAACTTTAAAAATCTCACACCCGTTTTCAACCTACCCACCTTCCGTAATGGGGGCGGGACAAGGAGGAGGAAGGGAGCCAATCTGCTCCCAGGAGGCGAATTGGCTTTTAAATATTTTAATGAGACTACCACACCCTGGTTTAATCTGCTTTACATATAAAACTGCAGGGCTGGCTTTTGACTGGACAGTCCAATTATTGATTGGGATACCGAGAAATTTATTAATAAAGTAAATCAGACACTAAGGGGTGAATCTCCACCTCTGCTGCACGGAGATTCGGTCAACAAAATGGATTTCTGGCAAACAGTCAGAAAACTCTTCTTTCCTAATGAAAATTCGCCTCCTCAAAAGTCCAGTTTTTAAAAATAGCAGATCCTTTGCCACCTGTACCTGTGTCTGTGTATCTTTTTTTAATTATTCGGATCGGCTTTTGTCTGTATAAGCTGCTGAGCTTTATCAGTTACTTCTCGACATCAGCAGAGCAAATATTAGAATTCCAGCCATGGTTCCACCGTGTCCAACCTCCGGACAGGTTAAAGGTGATCGACCCTCCAAGCCAACGATGGAATTTGCCCCAGCTCCCATTCTTCAGAGACTTCCTTTTCTAAAACAAGGGTCCACATTAAGTCTCCAGAATGAAGGTAAAACCAACCTGATTATCCAGTGCAAACTCAGGTTGTCGAAGATGAAGGGCAGGACTCAACCTGCTGGCTTCCCTTAAGAAAAAGTGCTCTGTTACTGTGCTAAGCCTCCACCTAGCAACGCAGATAAGTGCTGCTAAAACTTGTCCAATGTCCATTAAGGCTGAAAGCTGAACTCATGACCTTTGGGTGGGAGTCCTATGTGATAAGCTGGGGGTTAACGGAATCACCTACAATAGCCAATTTTTTTTTTCGGGGAAGAAAAAAAAGCTTCGACATGACCTGCCCTCAAGTCCCATAGCTCCAGCAAGAAAATAGATGATTGCAAAACATCACTTTTATTCATTGAGGCTGTGTCTGCCCCTGTTTACTTGGCACAAACAGAAATCTTCAGATCAATCAAGCAATCCATGGTTTTACCATTAACGTAACAGTGGATGGTGTTTATATCTGAGTTAAGACTAGCCTGTCACTTTCCCGACAATAGGTAATTGTGCAGTAGCATCGAAGCCAAGTCCTGGACGTAGCGCTGTTTGTAACGAAGCACAGTTACAAGTGGTCCGCAAAAGGCTTCGGAACAGACGGCGCTCTGCCTTGAGCTCTTCGGCTATACAAATGGGTAAACTGCTGCTACTGCCCCACAGTGAACAGCTGCTAAAGACCCTGAATTGCAGTCTCCTTACGTCCTGCACTGAAGCTACAGGACATTTAAAAAGTTGCTTGAAACTGAAGCCAAGTTTCATGAAGTCATGCTTGGCAACGCTTCTTCAGTTTACTCCGCCCCCTCCTCCTCCACTCGGGTTCAGCCGAGCTGTAAGACATCACTTTGCGAGCCAGAGAGCAACCCACCCACTTTAGAAGCACAATATGGAATATCCCTCGAAACTCAGCAAGGCCAAAAGAGAAAGGAACTGATTTTACTTGTTTTTTTAAGTTTACTGCTTATATCTCATTTGTACAAAAATACATTTGGCAACTGCCGTTCACCTACCGAGAATAGAAATAGCCTTGATTTTAAAATTCTTATCCTTGCTTTCAAGTCCCTCCATGGCCTTGCCCCTTCCCTACCTCTGCAACCTCCCCTAGACCCAGTACGCCCTGAGACCTCTGTACTCCTCTAATTCTGACCTCTTGTGCATCCCCAATTTGAATCGCTCCACCATTGGTGTCCTTGCCATCAACTGCCTTGGACCTAACCTCTGAAATTCCCTCCCTAATCCTCTCTGCCTCTCTCCCCCCTTTAAAACATTCTTTAAAACCTATCTCAGTGACCAGCCTTTCAGACTCTATTCTAATATCTCCTTATGTAACTCAATGCCAAATCTCTGTTTGATAATCACTCCTGTGAAGCACCTTGGGATGTTTTACCATGTTAAAGTTTAGAAATTGTTATTTCTTGCATATGATGAAACAAGAGCAGAAGTTGTTTATACTACTGTCTTCATATTAGAATGCTGAAGGTAGAGCCTCACTTCAGGTACATACAGACATTGTAACTGCACTCCAGCAGGATAGGCAAGTTAAAATGAGCCATTTGGTGTCCTTCCAAAACTAACACTATCAAAAACATTACTTAATCATTCCTCCATTTGCTATTTGTGGGAGCTTGCTAGTTAAACTGTTGTAAAAAGTACGCTCCAACAATATACCATAAACACACATTCACATCATCTTACATATATACTGGATTATAAAGGAAAAAATAAACCAATGTTCATTCACTCCCCTTGAAATTATCCTAGATTAAATATAAATTTGAAGGGGTAGCACATTCCGTATTTCAGAGAAGAACAATATATTTTTATTTCACATCTTTGTTATCTCCAATAATAATTGAAACCTGAAGGAATGAGACTCCACACTTGTAATAATTAACTTTCAAGAACAGAAGTTGATTGGCAGTAATTAATACTTACCACATCATTAAACGGGTATTTAATCTGATCTAACTTTCTGTGGTGAATTTAGTTTTCATATCCTGTGCAAATACCGTGCCTTCATGTCATTCAATGTATTTCAGTATGAAATGCTATTTTCACGAACCTAATGGCAGAGTGGTACAACTTGGACAGGGGGTTGGGGTGCTTTATCGACCCCCTTAAACACATTTTGATTTGATGTTTGTAAGCTTTCTTTAAACTTTGTCCTTGGTTTTATAGCTAACCTAACTTAGGGGCTGTGTTTTATTTTATCCCTCAATTGGATTATTTGGTTAGCTTTAAAAGAGCTACAACTTGGACAGTAACTTTTGGAGTTCCATCTTTTTTGTCACCGCACGTTTACACCTTACCTGAAGTTGCTGTGGCAGAAGTAATAGCAATACAATTAGATCCCCTGATGTTTGCTGCCCCCCACCTTCATTATTTTGACAGCAAATTATGGGCCACCACCTTGCATTTATATAGTGCCTGTAATGTAGTATAATATCCCAGGGCATTGCACAATGGAGAAAATGTAGCGCAAGTGACTGAAGGCATGATCATAGGCACAGATTTGAAGTAGTTTTTGGAGGAGAAGTGAGAATTGGACTGTGAGGCTAGATGGCTGAGCACACTGAGGGAAGCAAAGAAGGTTGGATTTAGAAGAGCAGTACCCAGAGCTGGGAGTGGTGCAGAGATAGGCAAGCCGATGGAGGATTTGTGAATGAGGATGAGGAAGTCTACTTGAAGACTTGTAAAGCAACAGGAAGCTGGTCCACAAATTCAAAACGTATAAATTAAAAGAGTCCAATTATCAGAAAATACAAGGGATAAAGTACACCCAATACATAAGATATTAAACATTGAGGCCCAGGTTTTTGTGCCCAGGTTGAGTGCGCAGAGATGGGAGAATTCCCAGCTCCACTGACCTGACCTTTAAAGACAACTGCACGGATGTCAGATTTTCGGCCTGTCGGGGGTGGGTGGGGGGGAGGGTTGGCGTGAGGCGGCTGGATTAGAAGTTGCGGTGGGAGATTCCGGAAGAAGTGAGGAGGCTGCTGGGTGTGGAGGCGGGCTGGGTGGAAAGCCTGCCATGTTAGGTGAAAGCCTGAACCTGAGTGTCAGCTTTGGCTCAGTGGGTAGCACTCTCACCTCTGACTCAGAAGGTTTTAGGTTCAAATTCCACTCTAGAGAATTGAGCAACCAAATCTAGCGTGACATAGAGAGAGAGCTGCACTGTGGGAGGTACTGTCTTTTGGATGACACCTAATCTGCCCTCTCAGGTGGATCTGAAAGATCTCGTGGCACTATTTTAAAGAAGAATGGCAGAATTATTCCTGCTGTCCTGGTCAATGTTAATCTCTGAATCATAGAATCATTGAATGGTTACAGCACAGAAGGAGGCTATTCGGCCCATCGTGTCTATGCTAGTACTCTGGAAGAGCTACTCACCTAGTTCCACTCCCCCATCTCGTCCCCGTAGCCCTGCAAATTTGTTTTTCTTCTGATAGTTATCCAATTCTCTATTGAAGGCCTCGATTGACTCTGCCTCCACCACACTCTCAGGCAGTGCAACCCAGACACTAACCACACGCTGCATAAATCAATTTAAATCAATGTCGACTGTTTCTCAACCCTTCCACCAACAATCAACATCAGGAAAAAAAATACTATCTGGCCATCATCACATTGCTATTTGTGGGATCTTTCTGTGTGTAAATTGGCTGTCGCTTTTTCTACATCATAACATTGCCTACACTTCATTAATACTTCATTGGCTGTAAAGCATTTTGGGATGTTCTGAGGTAGTGTTGTTAAAAGCAAATTATTTTTATTATATCTGACTGGCTTAGAGCATAAGAACATGAGATAGGAGCAGGAGTAGGCCATTTGACCCATCGAGCCTGCTCCGCCATTTAACAAGATCATGGCTGATCTGGCTGTGGCCTCAACTCCACTTTCCTGCCTCTCCCCATAACCCTTGACTCCCTTGTCAATCAAAACCCTGTCTGACTCAGCCTTGAATATATTCAGTGACCCAGCCTCCACTGCTCACTGGAGGGAGAGAATAGCACAGACTAACGAGAGAAGCTCCTGAGAAAACAAATAACTAATTTACTAAAATCGATGATTCAAATATCAAAATTGCTAACATTTAATTGACACAATGTAACAATATAAAATGCTCATTGCTGTATAGGCCCTGGTAGTTGTGATGTAAAGAAGACTGGCGTCTCTAAGGACACAACTTTCAATTTGTTGGCTTGACTTCTGTACAGTTAATGCATCTTCCTGTTTTAACAGTTGTGAGTACAGTACAGGTGCAAATCAGGCCTACGCAATCATAACATACCAGAGAGGCAGATTGCATATAAATAGCATTAAGAAAACTTTGATGTGAACAAGCCTTAATTCTCCTGAATCAGGCTCTGCACATGCTGACAGCAAGACATGAATATCACAACCACAGTTTTCTCTGGTGTAAAGAACTGAGCTGGTGGCACAATAGCTCAAGTGGTTAGACACCTGCTGCTGAAGACTTGAGTCACAGTATCATTCATGATTGCATAGTACACACAGCGCAGAAACAAACCATTTGGCCTCACAACTCTGTGTTGGTCTTTATACTCCGCACGAGTCACCTTCTAGGCAATCGGCCTCATTTCAGTCTTCCAACATATCTTTCTATTCCCTTTTCTCTCATGGACTCATCTAGTTTCCTTCTGAAAATATCAAAGTTATTTGTCACAACCCCTTCTTGTGCTAGGGAGTTCTACATTCTAACCACTCTCCAAATAAAGAAATTTCTCTTTAGTTCCATATTGGATTGATTAGTAACTATCTTGCACTTATGGCTCCCAGTTTTAGATTCTTCCACAAGTGGAAACATTCCCTCCACATCTACCCTGTCCAACCCATTTAGGATTTGAATAATATCTCTCAGGTCACCTCCGAGTTTTGTGTTTTCTAAAGAAAAAAGCCCCAATCTTTCCTGATAGCTGTAATCTCTCAGCTCTGGTACCACCCTCTCTCAGCCAAGGTTCTAGTTGGACGACTTCAAAACAACTGCCATAGAAAAGTCCACTGTTGCCATGAGAAACCCGGAAATTAAACTCTCTCCCAACATTGATAGTGACTGTGAAAAGTTAGTCAGCCAAAGCATCCCAAACTCAGGCTGATTTGCACAGGGCAAGCGCCATTCCAAAAACTGAGAAACATACCTTGGCAAAGAGGAAGGGAAAAAGAAGAAATGTGAGCTTAAAAACCAAAGAGATTATTGATGGATAGCAATCTTTAGATATTTCAGAAGATGGCAGTTTGCCATGAAATTCCCTTTCAAATCCAGGAGATCAATGATATCCAAGAGCTATTAGTGCAACTCCACAAAATACTTCTCTCTATGCCACGTACCAAAGAATATTTACAATTCTTTTTGCCTTGAGTTAACCAACTCATGGGTGACATAGCTGAGACGCAGGCAAATGATTATAAAAGGAAAGAAACAACAGCTAGAATAAGCAAAATTTCAGTGTTGAAGCACTAAGGCCATGGTTAGAAAGAATTTTTCATTCAAATGGTTATTGGGATGTGGAATGCATTACCATAAGTGGATGTTGAAGTTGAGTCAATCATGGTTTTTAAGGGGAATTAAGCAAGCACTTGGAGAAGTAAAATGTTGAAAGGTATGAGGATTAAAGTTTGTAATTGCTGAGGGAGAGCTCACACAGGAGGGATACAGTGGATGTGATGGGCCTGCATCACATCACACCTCTCGGAATCCATGATGAAGATGAATTGCTAACACATTCGGAATAAAGCAGGGGAAAAAACTCCTGACTCTGTGAGACACCACAGCACTTTCAGTATCCATACTCTAAATGTGAGATGCTTTTACTCCTTTTTGCTTTTGACACTGAATCCCAGTTCTAAAAACAACGCACAGTTAAAAAGAATTGTTCTCTGAGTTACTATATACACACCTTCATGCTGATATTTAAAATTACAGACCACCTTGTAAATTTTGAGGACTGTGTCCACTTTGTCAGTCTATAAGGATTTGAATGTTGAAACTACAGGAAATGAAATCCAGATAACGTGCTTTACAAAAATACTGCAGCTTTCTCAAAAATGTCTTGTGCAGCTTCAGTGAAAATTCACTTTACAAGGTCTTTTTTTTTTTACAAATTTGAAACTATGGCATTGGATATCTGAAGTATTGTCACTTTTATTAATAATCGAAAAATGTCTTCAATCAACTCTTACAGATCGGGTTACTGTGTCTGCAGGAATAATCCCGTGGAGTATGTTTATCCAAAAGGGTAAGGGTTAAAACAATGAGCTATGAGATTGAAGTGGGTTTAAAATGAGTAATTATAAATAAAAGAATATTTTGCAGCTTGGCTGATTCACTTACACCATCGCCACAGGACAGCTTTGTATTTTCAAACAATAGGAAATAAGAGGTTGATTGCAAAGTGTTTGGTGATGAAAGTGTTACTGTACAAAATCTTTCTTTCTCTGAACACAGCTTTCTCTATTGGAAAACTAAAAATCTGCAGATGTAAAGAAACATACCTTAAAAAGCCCTGAAACTCACTGGCATGAAATTACCTGATGCTTGCTTGATTCGATGCCTTTTGTTTTGCTTTGTAGTGTTACCATGTCCAATGCTGGCACACTTCCAGGATTAGCTGAGCCTCTGTGCACACCAGGGAGTTTAAACCAGTTCAGATTGATCTGACTCAGTTTCACTTGGTATATGCTAAGGGCAGAAACCAATTTGGGCAGACCTGTAAGACTTCATGGGATGTGGTTTACTGCAAACTCGATCAAGCTACTCTCCTTTCTTTAACTAATGTGTACAGAAGAGCACTTTGGCATATCTATGTATTACTGTGACAAGGAGTGATTTAAATTGTCTCTAGTTTGCATATTGAGGCCAAGTAAAACCTGCAGCCATTTTTCAAACTGCACCTTGGGCAACAAACAACTTGGATTCAAATTTCACTCAAACAGTCTAATGGAAACATTCACTGTGACTGTATCCACAGAGGACAGGCCTAGATCTGTACACAATATAAAATCTATTACCTATATTGATTGTTAACCGGACATTTTATTGCAATTGTGTAGTGAAAAACTAATGAAATATGTAATAATTATATTCCATGTAACTCATATTGCTGATATTAGCAGATGGATATCTAGGGTGTTTATATGGCATTTGCTATTTTAACTGCTGTTGGGGGATGTTGAGTGATATAAGAATTCATCCACTGATGCCTGATCAATTCTTAATTGTAAATCTGAGATTGATCGATTTTTGTTAACCAAAGGTATTCAGGGATGTGGGGCAAAGGTGGGTATGTGGAGTTAGGTTGTAGATCAGCTATGATCTCATTGAATGGCAGAACAGGAGGTACTAAATGGCTCCTCCTGTTCCTATGCCACAGATAGGCTCTTGTGGAATATTTTTCTTTGAATGTAACAGCACAATGCAAAGTGGCATCATGCCACATCTGCAATTGATATTCCTGAACTAAATAAAGGGAGTATAAAAGGGCTCATGAAAATAATTCTGTTTCTTTGAAAATATTGTATGTAGTTATGAATAAAGTAATACTCTGCAGTTTGACCTATTCATTCATACTGTTGCCAGGGGACAGTATTATAGAGTATGTGGCAGTTGAGAGTGTGATATGACAAATGGTTGTCCATTGAACCATTATCCAATTTGTGATATCCCCTCATCTGCAATGATGGGTAAGTTTATTTTGCCTTATCAATGTGGGTACAGCCCTACACATCATGATACAAGCAGATCTTAGTTCTAACAAAAAAAATCAGCAAATATTTGCTGCTAACATTAATTACTATGGTACCTAACGATTATGGCACTGAATTAAAACCAAATCTAAAGGTTGTCAGTTCAAATCCCCTTAAGGCAATTTGGGGAATTAAATTCCTTAAATCCCACTTCAATGCCAATGTGATTGACTCTTACCTACTCTTTGAAGCTGCCAGCAAGCCACCCAGTTGTATCAAACCAATGTAGCAGTTGAAGGAGGCAACCCAACACCAGCTTCTCAGGATAACTGGTATATTAGTAAATGCTGGCGTTGCCAATGACGCCCATGTCCCATAATTAATTTTAAAAATTATCGGATAAATTGCTGTCCAGAAAATAATCATGAAAACTACTGGGTTGACATAAAAATCTGGTTCACTAATGCCCTTCAGGGAAGGGAACCTGCTTCTGCCTGCTCCGACATACAGTCACACACTGAGCGCTTGACTCTTAATGTCCTTCAGGGCAACCAGAAATAGGAAATAAATATTGTCTTGGCAGTGTATTCTGCACAAGAGCTATACATAAAATAATAGAAAGCTTACAATTTTATCTTACTGTTTGAATAATGTGTCTCATGCTTACATATTTTATGTTCCAAGGTTTATGTTACAGTGCAACAAAAGGAGCAAAAAAAAATCAACTTTTTTTATTTACTTAATATTAAGCTTTTGGGCATGCTGCAATTTAATACTGGGCACAAGTAGACAGACACTGCCATGGATATGTTGTCCCTTCAGTTTCCACTTGCTGCTCAGTGCTCTGTGCATGCAACTCACACTGACAGGTTCATCAAAGCAGACTGGCATGTAGCTAGCCTTCAGTTCAAAGCCACCTATGTCTGATGGTTTACAGTGCAACAAGACAGCAGTGGAGCTTTTGTTCTGTTTATATTACACGTTCCTTGTAAATGCACTTAACGAAAGGGTTCATTAAATATTTGTGAATGTACTCGATGATAGAGTGAATTAACACCACCAGCCACAGGCACTCAGAAAAGGCCTCCAATATTCAGGGGCTGATTTCAACTCCCGTGAAGCTTCACCTGCCCCATCAGCCTCCTGCACACTCCTGGCACGAAGAATGAGGTGGCCAGTACACAGCAGGGGGATATAGGAAGCCACCTAGGTGACCTGAAGAAATCCTCCCCAGCACTGCCCAGTACTCAGGTAAGTGGTTGGGGGTGGGAGGGAAGCATGGGGGAGGGAGGGGGGGTGGGGGGGTTGCGGGGCGTGGTGCCGAAGAGGCCTCAGGATTCTGTGCGGAGTCTGGAGACACCCACAAGGAAACACAAAATAGATAAAATGAATTGGCCTTTCTTGGCCTCTTGATGCCCTGGGCTCCTCATGCTACCAGCTTGACTTAGAGGGGAAACAATGGTGATTTTCCCAGATAGACCTTTGATGAAAATTGCAATAAGTCCCCAATGACATCATCATTGCCTGATCTGCATATTGCCTCATCCCTTGTGCTCGCTGACCTCCTTTGGTCCCCGGACTGGCTACGCCTCAATTTTAAAATTCTCACCCTGGTTTTCAAATCCCTCCATGGCCTCGCTCGCCCGACCCCCTACCTCCAGCCTCACAGAGATCTTTGCTCTCCTCCATTTTCTGGCCTCTTGTGTATCCCCTGATTTTAATCGCTCCACCATCAGTGGCTGTGCCTTTGGCATCCTGGGCCCTAAACTCGAGAATATATTCCCTGAATCTGTCCACCTCTCTCCTTTCAGAAGCTCCAGTAAACCTATTTCTTTGACCAAGCCTTGTTTACATATCCTAATATCTCTTTATGGGGCTCAGTGTCATATTTTGTTTGATTATGTTCCTTTTTTTATTCATTTACAGGATGTGGGATTCGCTGGCTGGGCCAGCATTTATTGAACACCTCTAGGTGCCCTTGAGAAAGTGGTAGTGAGCTTCCTTCTCGAACTGCTGCACTCCCTGTGGTGTAGGTACACCCACAGCACTGTTAGGGAGGGAGTTCCAGGATTTTGACCCAGCGACAGTGAAGGAACAGTGAAATATTTCCAAGTCAGGATGGTGAGTGGCTTGGAGAGGAACTTTCAGGTTGTGGTGTTCCCATGTGCCTGCTGCCCTTGTCCTTCTAAATGGTAGTGATTGTGGGTTTGGAAGGTGCTGTCTAAGGAGCCTTGGTGAGTTTCTGCAGTGCATCTTGTAGACAGTACACACTCCTGCTACTGTGCGTCAGTGGTGGGGGGAGTGAATGTTTGTGGAAGTGGTGCCAATCAAGCAGGCTGCTTTGCCCTGGATGGTGAAAAGCTTCTTGAATGTTGTTGGAGCTGCACTCATCCAGGCAAGTGGGGAGTATTCCATCACACTCCTGACTTGTGCTTTGTAGATGGTGGACAGGCTTTGGGGAGTCAGGAGGTGAGTTACTCACCGCAGGATTCCCAGTCTCTGACCTGCTCTTGCAGTCACTGTATTTATACGGTTCGTCCAGTTCAGTTTCTGGTCAATGGTAACTCCCAGGATGTTGATAGTGGGGGGTGATGGTATTGCCGTTGAATGTCAAGGGGCAATGGGTTAGATTCTCTCTTGTTGAGATGGTATTTTCCTGGCACTTGTGTGGTGTGAATGTTACTTGCCACTTGTCAGCCCAAGCCTGGATATTGTCCAGGATTTGCTGCATTTGGACATGGACTGCTTCAGTGAAGCCCCTTGGGACATTTTAAAATGTTAAAGGCCCTATAGAAATGCAAGTTGCTGTTGTTGACAAGAAGGATCCCCTTGCCTTCTGGTGGGTATCTCACTTGCATGCTCGAAAGAGCAGGTTAAGATTGGAATGTGTAGAAGGCAATGGGATGGATAGAGATAAACGATGTGTTTACTTTAACTGCCTGCTAGTTTCCACAAGCAAACAAGGTTAAATTTGTTTTTTTTTTTAAAACCGGCCGTAACCACAAAATGATTACCAGAAGCTGTGACTAGCTTACTAACACCTAATGAACATGTGAAAAAGAATCTAATGAATTCATGCTGTCGAACAAGTTACTTTAGCTCAACACTGTTTTTACTGCTTTTAAGTTTTTATCTTCACCACCCCCCCATCACCACCATGCCCCCCATCCCACCCCACACACACACACACACACACACACACACACACACACAGACACACACAAAAACACCCTCCAAAACCTTGCCAACAGTATTGACTCTGCAACAATCAATCCTCATCCTTTACACACCATTTTTAAGCATGTTATAAGATTACGGGTTAAAAGTGGAAAGTGGTCAATGTGTGAAATCTGATCATTTGTTATTGATCACAAATTACTGGAGATTACTTAAGAGAGAAAGGGTCATTTGAGAGCTGGTTTGCCAGCTCCAGCAGTGGAAAATTGGATGCTATTGATGGGGGGTGGGATTGTTTAAATTCCAGTCCACATTCCCTGCCACTATAAAGCCTTCATTAGCTTTTTGGTCAGGTAATGTCAGAGAGCACTCTATATGAACAGCAACAACTTTCATTTATATAGCACCTTTAACATAGTAAAATGTCCCAATTATCAAAAAAAAATGAACACGTTGCCACTTAAAGACATATCAGGTCAGATGAACTAGAGCTGATCAAGAGACAGGTTTTAAGGAGGAACGAGGCACAGAGAGGTTTAGAGAGGGAGTCGCAGAGCTGAGGGTCCAGGCAGCTGAAGGCACGGCCACTGATGGTGCAGCGATTAAACTCAGGGCTGCTCAAGAGGCCGGAATTAGAGGAGAGTCGCAATCACTTAAAATTGTACAAGGGGCTGTTCACAATTCTCTTATCAGATAATTACAAAGGAACACCTGCTGTCAGCCATAGACAGAATCTTAGGAAAATCTTGCACTCGACCCCAAATGAAGGACAAGCTATGGCACAGGTGGAGATCTAATGGATAGTGTGAACTGAGTAAGTGAAGATAACTTAAAGGAAGAGTAATCTGAGACTTTACAAGTGTCTAAAGCCAGCAAGAACAACATCTGCTTGAGTGTTTGCCATATTAATGATGTAATGATGTTGGGCATTGGCCAATATACCTTTGCTATTGTAGTCTTTGTATATACTGTCATAACAAGATGTCTCACACAGAACAAGCACACATTTAACCCTGCCGAGGAATAAAGCTTGTTAAGCGCAGAATGCCAATTCCTCTTCATAAACTGTCTCCGTCTGGCACACATGGCCTATATCTGACACAGCTCAGATAAAAGCCCTCAGGACAGATTGTCAGATCTGCCTCTCAGGCCATTCTCTGTTACCTGTCAAGTCATGATGGGTTGGCTCTGTGGATTTGACTTCTTAAATCATGAGTAGAAAAAAGCGAACTGGGAGAGACTCCAAAATGAGCATATTGAATTTATAGCTGTGGAACAGGTGAGGAAATAATACGAGGAATAACTGCGACCAAAAGACGGCAATCATAATTTATAACAATGATAAAAAGAGTAAAATAAGCACACTTCAGAGCTGATGTCAAGTGGCAATTGTGTTATGTCGGTGAGCTAGGCTTACCTCACTTGTCAAACGTACCCTTTGTTGTAAAACTGCTTTAATGCTGAGGAAGGTATCTGGTTCTCAAGTCACTAGATAGTAAATGGCTGCATTGTGGCATATTATACATTATCCAAAATGCTCCTGAGAAATCAATGATCTGCCTTGCATTTCAAATTTAACAGGTTAAAATCTTGATTTGGGAAGCAGCAATGTTGGTGGTACAGAGTGATGGGATTTTCAGCTGCCCATTAATGATCCTACCCCAAATAACAGCATTTTAAAAATAGAAACATTTACATTTATATAGCGCTTTTCATGAGCACCAGACGTCTCAAAGTGCTTCCCAGACAATGAAGTATCTTTGAAGTGTAGTCACTACTGTAATGTAGGGAACGCAGCAGTCAATTTGTGCACAGCAAGCTCCCACAAATAGCAATGTGATAACAACTAGAAAATCTGTTTTCTTTGTGATGTTGGTTGGGTGATATATATTGACCAGGACACCTGGGATAACTCCCCTGCTCTCCTTCAGAATGGTGCCATGGGATCTTTTACATCCACATGTGAGGGCAGGTTGGGCCTTGGTTTAACTCATCTGAAAGACAGCACCTCTGACAGTGCAGTACTCCCTCAGTGCTACAATGGAGTGTCAGCATGGAATTTTGCGCTTACATCCCAGAGTGGGACTTGAATGCAAAATCCTCTGACTCAGGCGAGAGTGCTAACAATTGAGCCACAGGTGACATTTACTTATTGATGGGTTATTGAAAGAAAAAAAGGGATCCGCACCATTTACAGTGCTCCCTGAAAGGGGAGGGGAGGCAGAAGATGGAGAAGATTACTAAGTGGACAAGAGGGAGGAGGTCATTAGGCTAGACTGGCTAACATGGCCATGGGTGAAATTTTAATTACAACCCTGCTTCTTCTTACTTTTACTGCTTTTCCAATGGCAATTGCTCTCGACTGTTGTTTGGAAATGGAACTGTGGGTCCTTCTTAAAACACTTTTATGGCAGGTACTCATGCATCAGGGAGCAGTTGCTCAATCAGTTAGATGGCTAGTGTGTGTGGTTCAGAATAATGTCAAGACTGCGGGTTCAGTTCCTGATTTGATTGAGGTAGACTTGTGATCCAACCATGTTTGGTTGGAGTGATGCCCCTCAAGCTATGTAACCAATTTTCTCTGTCTAATAGAGAGGGATGCAGACAGTCCCTTGTGGACTATTGCTAATTTCCTTCCTACCTTCTCCTGCAGCATCCAAGGGTGCTTGCATCCCTTTGCTGTACCCTGGGCAGAATTGTTCAGAGATGTCTGCTCCAACTCTGGTTGGCTGTATTTCTGGAGGTCTCATCACATGATCTCCTGCCTTAAACTGTGTCCCCCGAGACACACTGCTTCCTCATGGCCAATTGGAAAGGGAATAAACTCTTTGGGTCGGGTTTTCTCACAGGACCCTGATGTTCTGGTCTTCTTGGTAATCGCCTCCGCGCTCGCTGTCTTTAGGCAGGCTCCTGATGCTATTGACCCAATCATCAGACCAGCAGCCCTAGAGCTTTAGCATTGCTACAGGGAGATTTGGATGCTGCTGAGGCAGGTCGATGACCGCAAGGGCTCCTCAACATGGAGGTCCAGTCGGAGGCATGCATTTCAAGTTAGAATTATTAGGGGGAAAGTCATTAGATTCCTTGAAGCAGAAGGGAAACCTGTCCTGGTGAATTGTAGATGTGGTCTTTCCTGCTGCCAGCCACCTCTTTGAGGGATGGAGCCTTCATCTCTAATGGAGTCCCGACCTGCCACACAGGGGGTTGCCTCCATTGCAATATCAGCCTCCAAATGCAGGGGGGAAGGGGGTGGGAGGGGGGTGCGAGAGCCTCCTTGGCCGGTGGCAAAATGGTGGCGTGGTCACAAAGCCAGATCTAATTTACTAATTTAGTCTGTAATTGGGGTCCTTGCATAGCCAATGGGAAACTTTCCCAGCAGTGGGAATGTGTCAGGGACCTTCTATTTTTCCTGCTACCCCACCCCCCAACTCCCACCACCCAGCCCACCACCATGGGGCTGGGATAATGCAGCCCATTAAATTGAATGTTGACTTGTCAGTGAAAAAGATGTTCCACCATCTGCAATGCTTTTACAATTAATAAATGAGGGCGTTCAAAGAAAAGGAAAGCCAACACCATTTTGTTTCATGGCCCTATGAGGTCTCTCCTGGAGTTACTCGCAGCAGAGTTCTGGAGATCTGTCTTTCATTTCAGGGCATTCCTAGGGGATTGGCAACTCCAAATGTGACACAACAAAGGAAAGGGAGTGAGTGGAGGAATTGTTGCTCCTACACCCAATGACATTTCAGAATGTGGCCCAGATGGAGAGGAAACCCATTTGGGCACAAGGGCCTGTCCTAAACACAGCCTTTCTGCTCTACTCACCCCGAATTGCACCAATTCCACAACCAAAATAGCTGAAAACAAATCCAAACAAGATAATATGCAATCCAAGCATGTACCTCCAGCTTCCTCCAGTGTATTTACTATTTGGGGAAAAAGATAGTCATGCGGAAATATTTTAATCCAATCAATAAGGCAGCAGTTGGCTTTTATGATGATTTTGTCATTTTCCTTGATCACAGTTTTGTAGAATATTTTGGATGAGTATGGAAAACATTGTCTATGCCTTAATATTACTGCTCACTTGTTTAAAAATGTTTCACGGATTATTTAAAACAATTCAAAATATCCCGTGAGGCCATGAAATGTCCTTAAGAACATAAGAAGTAGGAACAGGAGTGGGCCATTCAGCCCTTCAAGCCTGCTGCATCATTCAACAAGATCATGGCTGATTTTCTACCTCAACTCCACCTTCCCGCAGTATTCCTATATTCCTTGATTTCCTTAGTGTCTTGGTGTCTATCAACCTCAGCTTTGAACATTTGCAATGACTGAGCATCCACAGCTCCCTGTGGTAGAGAATTCCGAAGATTCACACCCTCTGAGTGAAGAAACGTCTCCTCATCTCAGACCTAAATGGTTAGTTTGTTATCCTGAGTTCTGTACTCCCCAGCCAAGGGAAAACATCTCCTAGCATTTAGCCGTCAAACCCCTTAAGCATTTTATATTTCGGTGAGATGATCTCTCACTCTTCTAAACTCCGGGTAATATAAACCTACAGAACATTCCTCTCAGCCAAGTAACCTGTCTGGTGAACCTTTGCTGCATTTCCGCTAGGGCAAGTATACTCTTCCTTGGATATGGGGATCAAAACTATACACAGTTTTATTTAGTCTGTTTGGAATGTGATTCCCAGTCTTTGAATGATGACAACATTCTTTTATTTACTTTGGCTAATATTCATGTAGCATTGCCTCTGCCTTATGCACTACTTTGTACAGAGCATTACATACACCAAACCCTTTATTATTGCTGAAAAGAGAGACATGTTGCTGAAGCTTTTCATCTTGCACACAATCACAAGAATGCCAAATTTCAAACTATCACAGCAATTTATACTCCAGGAGAAAAGGATATTGATTGGTTGAGCATGCCTGTCTTACAAAATCCTTTATTCATGAAAATGCAGAGAAATCCAGGTTAATGATGCGCAAGACACATTTTTGAAATTATTGTTTTCAAACTTAAGGCTTGGTTTGTAGCAGTGAAGATATTAGTGGACCTTTTATCTGTGAGTGTTCTTCTCTTTTGTTTACACTGGTGCAGCATTTTACTCTGTATGATGAGTAGGTGATAAGAAATGGGCTATAAGCTTCAAAGGTAATTTAGTGCTAAAAGCCCAAATCACCTTATATACTTATCAAGGGAGAATTTAAGGCTGCCTGCAATCAGGATGATTACTACAGTCCAATTATTTCTTTATGAGTGTTTGTTAATGTGAGTCTGATTGATGAATAATACTAAGTCCAGAGCTGTCCCCAGTAAATGGGTGAAGGATAGGACACAGCATTTGTTTTGTTAGGAAGGGAGAGAAGGCGAATGATTCTCTGTTCATCCTAAAAACAACACATAAGCATTAAAGTGCATTTGCAGTGTTACATTTGGCTGTTCACCTCATGCAAAAAAAAAATGCGTTTGAAGAATTTGAGGGGAGTGGAAAAGCGATAGCTGAAGGATCTTGTGAAGTAATGCATAGCAGGAGCTGGAATACACAGAGACAGAGAACAAGAGAGCAGATAAAACAAGAACCTCAGAGGTCCAAGAGAGATGCAAGGAAATTAAAAGAGTAACAAGGATAGGAAGAAGAGGCAGTAATTAAAAAAAAAAGAATGAGGAAAGTAAAGGTTCACAATCCAAGGAGAAATCCCTCAGGAAAATGGAATGATAAAATAAGCAGTAAATAGAAACCATCCCTGCACACCCTCCACCCCACCCCACCAACCCCCCCCCCCCCCCAACCCCGCCACACCCCACGATCAATATAAAGATACAATTCCATCCAGGATTACAACAACAACATATTTATTTGACGCCTTTAATGTTGTAAAACGACCCAAGCTGCTTCACTGGACTAGCGTCAAACAACATTTGACCAAGCCACATAATGAGCTATTAGGACAGGTGGCCAAAAAATTGGTCAAGGGGGCAGGTTCTATGGAGTGTCATAAAGGAAGCGAGAGAGAGCTGCAGAGTCAGAAAGGTCTAGGGGGAGAATTCCAGAGCTCGGGGCCAGGTTGCTGAAGGCATGGCCACCAATGTTGGAGTGATGAAAATCAGGCATGATCAAGAGATCAGAATTAGCTAATATAACCTTACTATGAGACCCCCCACTTTGGATCCAAGAGACCAATTGGAATATTTTCTTAATGTCAAGATATTGCAGCACATTGTGGAAGAGCATTGGGATTTAGGTGCCCATCTCAACAAATTACCACAGACTACTGGACAGGAAGAAATGGGTAACCAGAAAGGCTAATGGACTGTTGGCCTTTATCTCAAGGGGTGACAATATAAAGAATAGGAAGTGATACTTTGGTTCTACAGAGCATTGGTCAGACCCCAAATGGTTTGACTGTATTCCATATTAGGTACCAAACCTGTTGATGGATATATTATCCTTGAAAATGACGCAGATTCATCAGAATTAGACCAGGGGCTTAAAGTGTTAAATCATGAGGACATGTTATCTGATATTTGCTTTTACTCTTTTGCCTTTAGAAAGTTGAGGAGTGATCTATGGAGATGTTCAACATGATAAATGGATTTGATAGAGCAGACACAGGCAGGCTGTTTCTGTTGTTGGGGAATTCCAGAACCATCTTAAAATTAGAGCTCGGTCATTCAGGGGTGAAATTGCGAAGCACTTTTTCACAAAAAAGTAGTGGAAATGTTGAATTCTCTCCCTTAAATGAGTGTTGATTGCTGGGAGGTGGGTGGGGTGGAGTGGGGGCAATTGAAATTTCAAGGCTGGTATTGATCGATTTTTATTAGGTAAGACACAGATCACCTGATCCAACTAAATGTTTGAACAGGCTCAAGGGGCTGAATGGCCAGGGTGGAAATTAGGGCTACAACATTGCAACTCCAATTCTCTGACCTGCATGATCTTTTGGGGGCAGGGGGGGAATGGTTACATTTACATAGCGCCTTTCACAACCACCAGCTCTCCCAAAGCACTTGGCAGCCAATGAGCTGTAGTCACTGTTGTAATGCAGGAAACATAGTGATCAATATGCTCATAGCAAGCTCCCACAAACAGCATTGTGCTAATGGCCAAGTGATCTATTTTTGTGATGTTGATTGATGGATAAATATTGATCAGGACACTGGGGAAATCTCCCTTGCTATTCTTCAAAATAGTACAAGGGGATCTTTTACATCTACCTGAGAGGGCATTCAGGGCCTCATTCGAAAGATAGCGCCTCTGGCAATTTAGCACTCCCTTAGTACTGCACTTTAGTATCGGGCTTGATTTTGTATTCAAGTCCTGGAGTAGGGTATGAAACTATAACTTTCAGACTCAGAGGCAAGAGTGCTACAAACCGAACTACGGCTGAGATCTTATTGACTATTGTACAGTGGTGGGAAAGGAAGAGCTTTATAGTTTTGTCATGTAAAACAGGCTGGTAATGTTGCACTGTACAAAGATTGGTTACCTGCTCTGCCATTTGATTGGAATCCATGGGCCCAGGCTAATGCTCTGGGGACACGGACTCAAATCCCAGCATGGCAGCTGGTGGAATTGAAAATTCAATTAATAAAATCTGGAATTAAAACTCGTCTCAGTGATTGTGACCATGAAGCCCATTGCCAATTGCCCTAAAATCCCTTCTGGCTCACTAATGTCCTTTTGGGAAGGAAATCTGCTGTCCTTACCCGGTCTGGCCTAGATGTGACTCCAGACCCACAGCAATGTGGTTGACGCTTAACTGCCCTCTGAAACCGCCTAGCAAGCCACTCAGTTCAAGGGCAATTAGGGATGGGCAACAAATGCTGGCCTTGCCAGCAATACCCACATCCCATGAAAGAATAAATTGAAAAAAAATAGTAATCAGATCTGTGCAAGTTATAATGGTTAGGAACAGAACGTAGGTTCTACAATTTTCGGTCCATTAGTTTTCATAACAGAAGGATAATGCAAAGAGTGCTGATCTCCATGTCTGAATCCCTGACTGCCACTCTCAACAGGAGGCTCCACGCTGGGAGATCTCTTTCATAAGATCTAGCCTCATGGTCCAATAGAAGTCACCACTTTCCATGGAAGAAAGGACTGAAATTGAAAAGGATCAACCAATTTAAATGAAAAATCCCTTGAACTGCGGCCCACTAGAAATCGAAGCAAAGACCCAACTTCTCCATTTGTGAACTGCATTGTCTGAAAATGTCTACAGCCGGGAGAAATGACTTTGTGATAACCTTTGCAAAATTAGGTGCACCAATGTCCAATTAGTGCAAGTGAAGGGGGAAGTGAGGAGTCTCAGTTAAAAGATCGACACCAGGAAAACATGAGGAAAGAGCGTGGGTGTGAGAGCGTGGACGGAGCACTAATTAGATTGCTCTTTCAAAGAGCCAGCACAGGCACGATGGGCTGAGTGGTCTTCTTCAGTGCTGTATGATTCAATGATTCTATATGTGAAGTACAAACTGAGAAAATATCTGTCAGGTTTGGCCATTCTGTAAGTAATCTATGATTTCAGCAGTGACAGTATCACCGTGCTTGACCATTCAGGTTCACTACAACTGGTATACATACTGTGTCTTTTCACACAATCATTCCTTTGTCTTGCTTTTCCCTTCCCACCAGTCCCCACACACAATAAAAATAGCAGGCCATCTCTTATTCCTGTCAACAACTTGCAAAGCATGTTCACAAATAAAAACATGTCTGTCCCAAAGACATTTCTCCCACTTTAGCAGAACAGCAATGGGAAATGCAATGTTAGTTAACAGTAATCAATCAGATATTTTGAAAACTGGCTGGAGTTTCTCTTTAGCAATAGCATGATCAGGTTTCCATGTGGTTAAATAGATTGCATGGTGTGCTGCGGTTCTAAGTCATTCAAATCTAGAAGGTCACAATAACAACAAATTGCATTTGCATAGCACCTTTAACATAGCAAAATGTCTCAAGATGCTTCACAGGCGTGCTTATTAAACTAAGTTTGGAACGGAGCCACAAAGGGAGATATTAGGCCAGTTGGCCAAAAGTTCAAAGTAGTAGGTATTAAGAGGCATCTTAAAAGAGGAGAAAGATGTAGAGAGACAGAGAGGTTTCGGGAGGGAATTCCAGAGAGAATTCCACTAAAAGTCCATTCAGCTGAAGGTATGGTTGCCAAATATGGAGTGATTAAAATCAGGGGCATGTGCAAGAGGTCAGAATTAGACTACTGTGCCACGGCTTGAGGAGCTTATAGAGAGAGGGAGAGTTGTAGGGGCTGGAGTCAATTTCAGAGATAGGGAGGGATGTAGTGTCTGGAGGAGGTTACAGAGATAGGGAGGGTTGTAGGGTCTGGAGGAGGTTACAGATCTAAGAAGGGTTGTAGGGGCTGGAGGAGGTTACAGAGATAGGGAGGGATGTAGTGGCTGGAGGATGTTACAGAGATAGGGAGGGTCGTAAGGCTGAAAAAGATTACAGAGATAGGGAGGGTTATATGGACTAGAGAACATTACAGGGAAAGGGAGTTGTAGGGGCTAGAGGAGGGTTACAGAGATAGAGAGGGTTGTAGGGGCAGGAGGAAGTTACAGAGATAGGGAGGGATGTAGGGGCTGGAGAAGGTTGACATAGATAGGGAGGGTTGTAGGGGCTGGAGGAGGGTTACAGAGATAGGGAGGGATGTAGGGGCTGGAGGAAGCTACAGAGATAGGGAGGGTTCTAGTGGCTGGTGGAGGTTACAGTGGTTAGGGAGAGATGTGGCCATGGAGAGATTTGAAACAGTCTCTTGCTGAATTGTTAAGGTGGGGTGGGGGAGTGTGTGCATGGAATCAGGTCCCTGCTCTGGATCACTAGTCCTGACACCTGCGTTCAATGTTGGAGATGGACAGGTTCAGCTTCAATGATGTTGTACCATCCCATGGTGAACAATTTATGCACTGTCACCATAGAACGATATAACACAGCTGGAGGCAACGCGAAACATCACGGCTGGGCCGGATAATTTAAAGAGTTATCCAATTACTCCCTCAGCCCCACTCTTGCCCCGCATCCCACAAAATTTTGATTTTCAAGTATCTATCCAACTTGCTTTTGATTGTTATTATTGAATCTGTTTCCATAAGCCTATCAGACAGTGCATTCCAAATCCTAACCATCTGCTGCTAACAATATTTTTCCTCTGGTCCTTTTGCCAATTACCTTAAATTTGTGTCCTCTGGTTAGAAAGTAAGATTGTAAGAAATAAGAGCAGGAGTAGCCATTTGGCCCCTTGAGCCTGCTCCACCATTCAATAAGATCATGGCTGATCTCCACTTTTCTGCCTGTCTCCCACAACTCCTGACTTCCTTGTTGATCAAAAAGCTGTCTTACTTAGCCTTGAACATATTCAATGAGCCAGTCTCCACTACTCACTGAGGAAGAGAATTCTAAACACCAATGACCCTCTGAGAGAATAAATTCCTCCTCATGTCCGTCTTAAATGGGAGACCCTTTATTCTGAATCTGTGCCCCCTAGTTCTAGATTTCCCCACAAGGGGAAACATCCTCACAGCATCCACCCCATCAAGCCCTTTCAGAGTCTTATATGTTTCAATAAGATCACCCCTCATTCTTCTAAACTCCAATGAGTATGGGCCCAACCTGCTCAAACTTTCCTCATAAGACAAACCCCTTCATCCCAGAAATCAGCCGAGTGAACCTTCTCTGAACTGCTTCCAATGCAAGTGTATCCCTCCTTAAGTAAAGAGACCAAAACTGTATACATATTCCAGGTGCAGTCTCACAATACCCTGTACAGTTGTAGCAAGACTTTCCTACTTTTATACTCCATCCCCCTTGTGATAAAGGGCAACATTCTATTCACCTTCCTAATTAGCTGCTCTACCTGCATATTAATCTTTTTGTGTTACTAATCCTTCTGCCACTGAAATCAGTTTCTCCTTATTTACTGTATCAAAACCCATCTTGATTTTGAATGCTTTGATTAAATCTCCTCTTAACCTTCCCTGCTCCAAAGATCAGCTCTGAAAAATGGTTAGTTGGCACAGTATTGGTGGGCTGCATGCAACTATCGAGCTCTCCAGTGAGAACAGAGGAGAATTGAGGGAAAGAGGCAATAATCTTGGAACCCAAATGAGCACCACAAAGGCATTTGGGAAGGAACTCCATATTCCCAATAGAAATGCAGCCAATTGAGAAACATTCCACGTCTTTCCAAAAATTGATGACGCTGTTGGGTGTGAAAATAAGCCTTTAGACGTTGCTTGGTGATGTAATTTATATCTTATGCTTATTTCATAAAATGACCAGATCAATTTATACCAAAAATTATAATCCAATAAAATATCCTTATGTTTTGAGATAAGATCTGTCTAATGAGTCTATGAAAAAATTGTTTCACTATTTTACAGTGAGCCAAATTCACTTGAAAAATTAAAAATATTGATCACACCAACGATAGTTTTAAGTGCATTCATTCATAGTGGGAACTGTGTGGGAAGATACAGTTTATCATAAATGTAATCAGTTCCATTTTTCACATGAGAGAAGTCAAGAAGGGGGGTGGGGTGGTGGGGAAGAAAAGATTAAACCACCTCGTACCTTCATGTGAAAGTAACATGAGAGCTGTGAATGTAATGAGAGAGTTATCGCTAGTACAGACAAGGCTATTGAAAACACATGACACAGCACTGAAGCACAGTGTACATTTTAAATGGAAAAGAGTGTACCACATACAGGATGCATTGCAAATGCAATCTCACATTATTTCACTCAGATCTGGCAAGCTACCTTAAGGATTCTAGTGTATGAGGATTTTCTGATGAGGTGGCAAAGATACTGTCTGAAACATAAACGTAGGCACAGATAACAGGCAGCAAAAAAAATAATTATATCTGGTTGAAATCCTCTTGCACATCCATTGCAGACTCCATCTTTATCCTTTAGAATAAATCAGTGTAAGTCTACTTTTCCGTTGGCTTATTTCTCTGGTCAGTTTTTCTACACTCTGCACTCTTGAAATCAAGATATTTATAGAGGTACAAGATGTTCATCTGATCGTAAGAACGGGGCATAGAATATGTCGAGGTGGAGAGAGAACCAAACAGTCTCTCTGTTGTAACAGCGGGGAGAAATGAAGATGAAAAAGTACCATCTGGGCAACGTGCTTTTATTGGCAGCGAGTTTGCAAACAGTCCGTATGCTGGAGCACACATTTTTGAATTTTCACACCCCTCCGTTGCCATTGGGAGCCAGCGATGTGGTTATGCAGAGAAGCACTGAAATCATGAGAAGGTCAACTTTGCAATCTGGCACTGGTTTCCTGCACCAAAACCTTTGGGCCTATCAGAACACAAGATCGGGATAAGGCAAACTTTAAAAATGTTAGTGAGCAAATTCCTGTGCTTAGGAACAGAGTCCACGAAAATGTGGTTTCCTTCACTTTTTAAGCTATTCAGAAGCCTAAACGTATTAGGAACATACAAAATACTTGAATGCACTGCAGTCAATAGTCTAGCTTGGACAAATGAAAACAGTAACAGGGCTGTTAAACTTAGCTATCTCATTTATTGGACAGGACTGTTCCAGCTATAGAGTGCCTGCTTTTCATTTTGTTTATAATACAGATCTTGAACTATCTCCCACTGTTGCTTGTGGGATCACATTCTACTGTGTATACATTGAGTTTACTGTATAGAAATAGGCCATTTGGCCCAACAAGTCTATGTCAATCTTGACGCTCTACACGAGCCTCATCTCACCCCTCTTCATCTCACCCTATTTCTTCCCCCCTCACCACCCTGTGTTTGTCCAGCTTACCCTTAAATGCATCTACCTCAACCACTCCCTGTAGTAGCAAGTTCCACATTCTCCCAACTGTCCTGAATTCTCTATTGAATTTAGTAATGACTATCCTTCTTTTAATTCTTTCATGGATGTGGGCATCGCTGGCAAGGCCAGCATTTGCTTCCCATCCCTAATTTCCCTGAGTGACTTGCTAGGCCATTTAGAGGGCAGTTAAGAGTTAACCACCTTGCTGTGGGTCTGGAGTCACATGGAAACCAGACTGGGTAATGATGGCCGATTTAGTGAACCAGATGGGTTTTTATGACAATCTATATAATTCCAGATTTGTTAACTGAACTTAAACTCCACCAGCTGCCATGATGGAAGTTGAACCAAAACCCCACAGCACTAGCCTGGCCCTCTGGATTACTAGCCCAGTGACATTACCACTATGCCACTATATACTTATGGCCTTTATTTATTATTATTATTACCATTATTCATTATTTTAAAGACCTTTATCAGGTTACCCCTCAGCTGTCTGTTTGCTAGAGAAAAGAGACCCAGACTGTTCAATCTTTCCTGGTACCTATAACCTCTCTGTTCTGGTACCTCCTTCTGAATCTGTTTTACACCTTTTCCAGTGTCTCTATATTCATTTCTTTTAATGATCCAGAAATACTTTACCGTCTCTGATTCTGTGGAGTGTGGCCAATAACTACTAAAGCACAAAGTTCCCCTGCTCCAGAGTCTAACACTGAGAGCAAGTCTGCAAACCTGGAAACATTGAGGGTCACTTATATTCCACACATTGCACTCCAACATTCAGGCAGGTTACCTTTGCCGCCAGTGCTTTGTGCCCCATTGTTTAACTTAAAAAAAGGCTTTAAATTTCTAAAGTCTTTAGAAAATGTCAGAGGGCATCTCAACCCAAGAAAAATGGAAACCCAAAGTACAGGCATGATTCTACAAGTAAGCATCCCAACACCAAGCTTTATTGGGTGGTTGCCAAAGTGAGGGGTGTGTGAAGCAGGTGTGAAGGGGTAAGTGCCCACGATACCAACCTTACAAATGAGCATTACAACATGCCTGGTAGGAGCTGGAAGCGTGTTTGCAGCCACAGATAATGAAGGAGTCACTGTTTGCACCAGCCCTATGCTACAAGATAATCTCGGATGTCCTTGCAGTAGATGGGCACAGCATTCCACCTGCCTGCTGAGATGTCCCAGAACAGGTAGGAGTGCCAGGGGCTGTCATAATCGTCTTGTCAGGTGTGACCCCACAAGCAACTCTAACTATAGGTCACTCTGATGTGTCTTCATTGTACTGTGCCACAGTAAGCGTGGCATACTGTGATTTACATAGAATGTACAGCACAGAAACAAGCCATTTGGCCCAACTTGTTTATGCTGGTGTTTACGTTTCTCACGAGCCTCCTCCTATCTTTCTTCATCTCACTTTATCAGCATAACCTTTTACTTCTTCCTACCTCATCCATTTATCCAACTTCCCCTTATATACATCTATACTCATCTCAACTGCTCCCTGTGGTAGCGAGTTTCACATTCTCACCACTCTCTGGCCAAAGAAGTTTCTCCTACATTCCATTTTGGATGTATTAGTATTTCATAATGTTGGTCCCTAGTTTGGGTCTCCCGCACAAGAGGAAGCATCTTCCCTACATCTACCCCATCAAATTCCTTCATCATTCTAAAGACCTCTACAGGTCACCTCTAAGTTTTCAATCTTTCAGAGAACAGAGCCCCAGCTTGTTCAATTGCAGTTAAGAAATTGTTAAAATACCCTTATGTTCTTATTTCCATGTTCTTATCATGACCTCCTCCTTTACCTCCTATCACTCCAGACACTCATTACATCAGATCCTACCTCTGCAAGGTGGCATCCTGCACCCCCAGAGTCATATTAAAATGAGGTACCTGTGAATGCTTCCATCAACACTAATCCTGCTCTCTGGTAAATGCTTCAACCAAAACAGTATCAATTTGCATTTATATAGCATCTTTAATGTGGCAAAATGTCCCATGGTGCTTCACAGGAACGATATCAAACAAAAATTGACAACGAGGCACAATAAGGAGATGTTAGTACAGGTGAGCAAAACTTTGGTTACAGAGGTAGGTTTAAGGAGCATCTTAAAGGACAAGAGAGGCAAAGAGGTTTAGGAAGGAAATTCCAGAGCTTAGGGCCCAGGAAGCTGAAGGCACGGCCACCAATGGCGGAGCGATTAAAATCAGGAATGCGCAAGAGGCCTTAAGTAGAGGAGTGCAGATATCTCGGAGGGTTGCAAGGCTGAAGGAGGTTACACAGATAGGGAGTGAGTGAGGCCTTGGAGGATTTTGAAAACAAGGGTGAGAGTTTTAAAATCAAGGCTTTGCCAGGCTGGAAGCCAATGTAGGTCAGTGAGCATAAGGGGTCATGGTGAATGGGGCTTGGATCCTGGATTCATTCCCATTCGGGCAGAAGCTCTTCCCCTATTCCATATCCAGCTGTCACAAGGGAAGACGACAGTGTAGTGTTGCTGGAGACCTTTAGTACGTTAAACAATGTCACTCTGTGCACTATTATTTAATCTTTCTGCGTGCCATAAGTTTCAAGATGTACATGCAGCTCACCATTGGACCAAAGATTCAAGATAACTGCAAATAACACCACACCATGTGAGGAAATATATTTAAAAAGACTTAAATGAGAACATAAGCCTGCTTTGCCATTCAATGATCTTTGGCTGCAATTCCACTTTCCCACCCGCTCCCCATATCTCTTGCTTCCCTGAGAGACCAAGGTCGGAATTTTTCTGTTGGCGAGTGAGGGGGCGGGACCCGCACACCAAAGCGTAAAATGACGCGGGGTGACGTCAGGTAGAACTCCCGACATCACCCCGCGTCATTTACATTTTCAGGCTGGTGGGCGCGCAGCCGACCTGTCAACAGCCTATTAAAGCCATTAAGAAACCAATTCAGCTCATTAATGGACCGGCCCATCCGACCTCAGCCCAGGCGGGCTTGTGAAGAAACATGAAACCTCATCCCAGGGCGGGATGAGGCTTCATGAGGGTTTTAAAATTTGAATGAAAGGTTGCAATAAAAGTGCTGGACATGTCCCAACTCATGTGGCAGTGTCACATGAGGGAACATGGCAGGGAAAGTTTTTAAACTCCTTTATTAAAAGTTTCAAAATGGAGCTGATCTCCCTGAAGCAGCACTTAGGCTCAGGGAGATCTGTGCACTCTTTCGTGGGCATGCGCGAAAGAGCGCAATCCCTGGCTGAGGGAATCCCCCTCACCCGCACAGGGAGCGTTCAGTGCTTCCTGGCGGACGTCACGCTGGGTGGGCCCACTCCCACTCTTCCCCCCCAACGGGGGGAGGGGGGGGGGGGCTGAATTTTTCCCCAAATATCTGCCTTAAATATTCTCAACGTTGGAGTATCCACAACCCTCTGGGGCAGAGAAATCCAAAGATTCACAACCCTTGGAGTAAAGTAATTGCTCCACATCTCAGGCCAAAATGATTGACCCCTTATCCTGAGACTGTGCCCCAATGTCCTAGAGTTATATTATAAATAAATGGCATGATAAACTTTACAACTAAGCCATTCAAATCTACCAGGTCTCTCAGTTGTTCAAGCTTTCCTTTTCAGTTGTTAGGCAAACTATGTTTGTATAGGCGTGTAAACCATACTGAGAACACAGTAAGAGGCGTAGCCTTATAGAGCCAGTCAGTCCTGCACATTGAGGTCCGCACAGCTATATGGACAAGAATTCAGCATTTTTCACCATTCTATAAATAAACATTCTTTAGTCTAATAGTATTTAATAAGCAGCTCTCTCATATATACATCACATAGAACATTAAATACAGAGGTAGAGAGAGGAAATGGTGAAAAATAAAAGTCAGGACAGGAAAGCAAGGAATAAGGAGCACCTTTTAAATGAAATAATTCCATGTAAAACGTATCCTACCTTGGATTCTATCCAACCAAGCTAACCCCACGAGGGAAGGCGTTATTTAAATATTCCCTGGACCCCAGAGGTAATCAAGGAAAACTCCACAATCTTCATTATTATTCTATTATTAAAACCCAATCAGGGATCTCATACAGGAAGCCCTTGCCCTCATCCTCTCTGTGCAACACAGGGTTAAAGTATCTAGAGGGCCCAACTTTGTTCCAAATAGTATCAGTGTACTGGGCATTTCCAAGAGAGTGCAGATGATATCCCCCCTCATTCCACTGGAATCTAATGTGTTTCAACTTTTGGCACAGGTTTTAAAAAGTTGCACTAATTTGAAATTTCGAGACTCCCAGGGTTGACTGTTAAACTGGGACAGATGTAGATTGCATACAATAGGGATCAGGAAATGGCAGAAATGAACATCATTTAAATTTAAAATTCCATCCTAGCAGACTGCCCCAATCAGCGTGCGACTTTAGAGATGTGTTGGTTGAACTCTCAAAATATTTTCATCCTCCTCCTCCTGTAGAAATGCCGCTGGGCCACTAGAGAGTAGAGAATAGCACGCTAATTTATGGCGCACATTTTCTTTACTCAGTCTGAAACCTTTTCTCCACCAATGTTACACCTGGTTTTGACAGGAAAACGAAGTTGCTGCATGAAGGAATGTTGCAAGCCTTTGCAGTTTCTGAAATTCATTTACAAGGGGTGCATGGTCTGCTCCCTGCCTCCGGTGCCCTTTCATGATCTTAAAATATGCGCAAGAGTCAACTGGAGCAGGATGCACAATGGGCCTGTAATTAAAAGATTTAAAAATACCATATGGGGATAAAAATTGGTCCAGTTTCAAGGACCAACATCCTGTATCTGAAAGGCGTGTGTATTGAAATTGAGTCATGTTTTTTCAGGCATCCCTAGTATTTCACTCCTGATAGCCAGTTTGTGAAGGAAGAATCCAAAGGCAGTCTTTAGTTGAGATAGATTTATTCACATTGTGAAATATTACAGGTATGTACCTCCTGACTCCAATGTGAGTAGTGTCTTTTTATATGTGCTCAGGTAACCATCCAATCAATGTCCTCCACCTGTATGTACTTAATTCCAATTGATTCAATTAACACCTAGTAACCATCTCAAATAGAAGTTAGGACCCTCCTTATGCAAATAAGGGGCCAAATTTCTGTTTTGGGCCTCCTTACAAAAACTGGCTTGTGATCAGCTGGGGGAAGGCAAACCAACGAAGGTTGGCTTTTGTTTTTGAATTCCAAAATCGCCGTGTGGCTATGAGGAGCAGGTGCTCACCCCTTGATTCCATGGTACTTATAAGCTATCAGTGCGGTAAACAGGCAAAACAGTGGGTTGCTTTCCCAAGTGAGGTAAGCAAGGCTCAATTTCTGGTGAGTTACGAATCTCCCAAATGATCGCACAAACTCTGAGCGTCCTTTTGATTATAAGTTCAAAAATGGACCAAAACTAATTTATACACTGCCACCCTCCTGCCATGCCCCTCCTCCTGCCCGTCCATGTGTGCGCAAGAATGTTGTGGGTTTAGCAGAAGAGATGCACGCAGCAGGACACAGTCATTTGCAAAATGAGGATCCTTTATTTGTTCTTTTTGTTTTATTCAGAAGGGAATCCCCACATTGCTCCTGAGCAAAGGCAAACAAATTAAACCGTGTTCCAAAATTTTTTTAAAATGACTGCCAGATGTACAGTGCCATATGAAGCAGGAAACTGCAGAGCTTTATTTCTGGTCTGTCTTCTGATGGCTGATCCCATCCAATGCAGCACTGGGAGCAAATCTTAAAATAAATACATTTTAAAAGTGCCTGGACTGTTGCTAACGCTAGCGGATGTATTCTAAACATGTTCCTCTGTGCACTATCTTAACATTTTCAATCTGTAGATACAGCAGGATAACAGTCTTGTCACATGGATGCATTAAGCGCATATTCATTAATATTGCTAGCTCTAATTCATTGCCTCACATCTTGCTATATTTTACATTTTATAGACAAATGCAAATAAGAAAAGGTAATTCACTACAGACTGTGAGGGTCCTTAGGTACCTCTCTCTTTTAGAGAGAGAGAGAGAGAGACAAATGGTTATAGATTGAGGCACACCACTCCACATGAAGCATGGAGCAAGGTGAGGAGACAAACCTCCTTGAACCACCACAGATGGTACAGAGATTGAACCTGCACTGTTGGCACAATTCTACACCACACTCTAGTCAACCAGCCAACTGAGCTAACTGACCCCAACAACTTTTTTTTAATTCATTCATGGGATGTGGCCGTCGCTGGCTAGGCCAGCATTTATTGCCCATCCCTAGTTACCCTTGAGAAGGTGGTGGTGAGCTGCCTTCTTGTACAGCTGCAGTCCATGTGGTGTAGGTACACCCACAGTGCTGTTAGGGAGGGAGTTCCAGGATTTTGACCCAGCAACAGTGAATGAACGGCGATATATTTCCAACTCAGGGTGGTGAGTGGCTTGGAGGAGAACTTCTAGGTGGTGGTGTTCCTATCTATCTGCTGCCCTTGTCCTTCTAGATGGTAGCGGTCTTGAGTTTGGAAGGTGCTGTCTAAGGAGCCTTGGTGAATTCCTGCAGTACATCTTGTAGATGGTACACACTGCTGCTACTGTGCGTCGGTGGAAGAAGTGAATATTTGTGGATGTGATGCCAATCAAACGGGCTGCTTTGTCCTGGACGGTGTCAAGCTTCTTGAGTGTTATGGGAGTTGCACTCATCAGGAAAATGGGGAGTATTCCATCACACTCCTGACATGTGCCTTGTAGATGGTGGACAGGCTTTGGGGAGTCAGGAGGTGAGTTACTCATCACAGGATTCCTAGCCTCTGACCTGCTCTTGTAGCCACAGTATTTATATGGCTAATCCAGTTCAATTTCTGGTCAATGGTAACCCCCAGGTAGATAGTGGGGGATTCAGTGATGGTAATGCCATCAAACATCAAGGGGTGATGGTTGGATTCTCTCATGTTGGAGATGGTCATTGCCTGGCACTTGTGTGGTGTGAATGTTACTTGCCACTTGTCAGCCCAAGCCTGGATATTGTCCAGGTCTTGCTGCATTTGGACATGGACTGCTTCAGTATCTGAGGAGTCGTGAATAGTGCTGAACATTGTGCAATCATCAGCGAACATCCCCACTTCTGACCTTATGATGGAAGGAAGGTCATTGATGAAGCAGTTGAAGATGGCTGGGCCGAGGGCACGACCCTGAGGAACTCCTGCAGTGATGTCCTGGAGCTGAGATAACTGACCTCCAACAACCACAACCATCTTCCTTTGTGCTAGTTATGACTCCAACCAGTGGAGAGTTTCCCCCCGATTCCCATTGACTCCAGTTTTGCTAGGGCTTCTTGATGCCACATTTGGTCAAATGTGGCCTTGATGTCAAGGGCCGTCCAGTCACTCTCACCTCAACTCAGGAGTTCAGCTGTTTTGTCCACGTTTGTACCAAGGCTGTAATGAGGTCAGGAGCCGCGTGGCCCTGGCAGAACCCAAACTGGGACTCAGTGAGCAGGTTAATGCTAAGCAAGTACCACTCGATAGCACTGTTGACGATTGAGAGTAAGCTGGTGAGGCGGTAACTGGCCGGGTTGGATTTGTCCTGCTTTTTGTGTACAGGACATACCTGGACAATTTTCCACATAGCCGGGTAGATGCCAGTGTTGCAGCTGTACTGGAACAGCTTGGCTAGGGGCACGGCAAATGTAACTAAATTTAGCTAATAATTGGCATAAGAAGTTCCAGGGAAAATAAGCGTAAGGATACAAGGGTCTACACCCAAAAGGAAAAATAAAAAGTTGGAATTGCACTTACGTAGCAATTTTCACAACTTCAAACTGTCCCAAAGTTTTTTCCATCCAATGAAATGTTTTTTTTTGAAGTGCGATCACTATTGCACTGCAGGTAATGTGGCAGCCGATTTGCACAATTTCTAATTTCCACCGACTTGACTGTACGTGAACCGGCAATACTTAAATCACTGTGGATCAGCAGATCACTGGATTACAAATTAAACATGTTGCCTTAATCGAGCAACAAAGGGTTACTAATGGAGCCAGCAGGGTTTTAATTCCAGGGGGCAAAATTTAACAGTCTGCAGCCAGTGGGTTTGCAGGTGGCCGGTGGGGGGATGGGGAGGGTGGTTGGTGGGTGCTGATAAAATTCCTCTTGTGCCATTCCTGCCACCTGCCCCTGACCTATCTATAATTTCACAGGTGGGTGGGGGGGGGGGTGTGCAGGGAAGGCCTAGGGCCTTCCCTCGCCCCAATTGAAGTCTTGCGCTACTTCCTGGTCACAAATTTACGATTGGCTGGAGGTGGGGGTGGGGGGGTTTGGGCATGGGGGAAACCTGCTCAGGCCTCGGGTGGAAAAGGGGGGGCACCTCCATCACTGGCTCCCTTTCCTGATTGCTCTCCTACCCCCATTCCACACCAAGGACTGCTCGGGCCTACCATGTCGTATGCCCTCCAGCACTTTGGTGCTGGGGACCAGCTGGCTGGCAGCTCTCTGAACCAGGACCTCCACCTGATCACGGGGTGTAATTTTTGCCTCTAGCCAATTAACATGCCTCAGGGCATAAAATGTTTACGGGGCAGTGTGATCTGCGAGGACGTGTTCCCTGCCGACTTCTCCAGTGGTGGTGAGGGACAGTCTGCCATTGGTAAAACTCTGCCTGTTTCTCGTGAGACAGCGTGAATTTCATATTCATGCTGAAATATTTTAGCGCATTTAAAAAACTTGCAAAAGCTATAAAATATAAGAAACTGACCTCAATCGGTAATCATACATTCAAATGTTGTGTTAAAGCTTTTTGGCTCATGAAACAACATGCAAAACTATTTTATTTGTAACACCAAAGTTATCCTCTTTGGCTTCTACCTGTGAATCATTCCTCTTGTTTGGCGTCCATCAAGCTCAGGAATGCCACCTCAGGCTCGGCCAAGAGATACTGAGCCAACTGCTTCCTCAATTATGAGCTGAACTGCCTTCTCCATCTTCAATTCTCCACCGAGACTGATTTGTTTCACTTCGAAACAATCTGCCTGCATTTTCTCCTATCACTCCGCCGCCGCTCCTTACTTATGCCTTTACCCTCTTGAAGCTTGACTTCTGCAATAATTGACATGCAGCCGCCAGCCTCCAAACACTATGGCTTATCAAGAATGTGAAAGCTCATGTGCCCAAGTACCACAAAGACCTTCGGCAGCCTTCCCGTCATCATACCCAACATCACCAAGCTCCACTGGCTTCTCAGAGCCCAGCAAACTGGTTGCAAGATCATCAGATCATGCAATAGTACGGTGCAGAAGAAGGCCATTCGGCCCATAGAGTCTGTGTTAGTTCTTTTGGGGAGATATCCAATTAATCCCACACCCCAGCTCTTACCCCATATCCCTGTAATATTTGCTTCAATTGTTCCTTTAATTCCTTTTTGAAGGCTGCTACTGTATTAAATTTCGATCCATCACCCTACCAGGCAAATCCTAACCACTTGTTGCATAAAAAATCCTTTCCTCATGTTTCTCTTGTCAACCATCTTTAAATCTGTGCCCTCTGATTATTGACCCTTCAGCCATTGGAAACGGTTTCTCTTTATTCACTAAGCCCTTCGTGATTTTAAGCACCTTTATCTAATCTCCTTTAAACCTTCTCTGCCCTAAAGAGAAGAACCCCAGCCTCTCTTGTCTATCCTTGTAACTGTAATAATTTCATCCTTGGAACCATTCTAGTAAATCTCTTCTGCATCCTCTCTAATGCCTTCATTTCCTTCCTGTAGTGTAGTGTCTAGAATTGGACACAATGCTCCATATGGGGCTGAACTAGTGATTTATAAAGGTTTAGCATAACTTCCTGACTTTTGTACTCTATGCCTATTTATAAAGCTCAGGATTATCAAATTTATTTACAAATCATCCCTACCTGTGATCTACTTTAAATCCCCATAAATACCCGCCATTCTTTGTTCCCTCTAGTTCATCATCAGTATCTGTTCCTCGAATCACCAAGCCTCACCTCTGTAGCTTCAGTAATAATCTTCCTGTCTCGCTATTCCTCCGTTTGGTTTTAAAACCCTCCCCCAATAGTTTTCACCTTAACCAGAGCGCTTTTACTTGCCCCAGCTTTTGTATCCCTTTTCTGCCCAGATTGATGTCCAACATTTTGTTCCTCCAGCCCAGTAAACTGCTCCAAGACATGGTCCTCTGCATGAAAGGTACTATAGAAAAGTAACACGTAAGGCATTGAAATGTTTGATCAGCCATGACCGTATTGAATGGCGGAGCAGGCCCGACTGGCTGAATGGCCTTCTCCTGTCCCTATGTAGCCTTGTATTGACCTGTCGTGAACGTGCTTCCCCAAAATGGCATAGGCAGTTCTTGCAAGAGGTTACTTATTCTGAACGAGATGCAATAATGTATTACTGTTTGCTTCTGTGAACAAAAGCACAGTTAACCCTACACCATCTAAAAGCACATAGGCTATTAAAGAGGGGAATGAAAATAAACACAATCTGAATGGTGCCCAGTTCTGACTGCGCCTGAACATTCCGCATCTTTCTTTTACAAGAATGGGTGGGTACTCTCCTTCCACCTAAAACCCATTTGTTGTGCACGGTATAACACAGCCAGTGTTCTACAAGACAAGCATTTGTGTTATGATTTGCATCTCATGTATTCCCGCATGCTGTGCCTCCGCCAATAATTTATGACTGATCTGCACCCAACCTGCCCTTCAGCATTTTTATTTAATCTCTGCAACACAGATTTACAGCAACTTGTCATTAATAATACAAAAAATGTGCATGTGCCTTAACAAATTTCACAGCATAATATGCTGTAATTCATTTTGAGCATTTGCACACAGATTTTATACCAATGTTCCCCAACACACTGACAATTATCTCAAGTGTCCATTTCCTTCCCTTTATTGACATTCTTGTTAATGTTGCTCCACCCAGAAAACCTCAGAAAAAGCCTCCAAGTAGGTATTCCTTTGCATAGTTTCAAAATATATCAGGTGAACATTGTGCTTCAAGTTCTGGAGGGTCAGAGGAAATGGATTATACCCCCTGAAAGATCTCTTCTGACAAATGGCATGTTGTTAACCAGTTTTACAAACATACACAAAAACAAACAAATTAGGAGCAGGAGTAGGCCATTTGGCCCTTCGAGCCTGCTCCGCCATTCAATAAGATTGTGGCTGATCTGATTGTGGCCTCCACTTTCCTGTCTACTCCCTGTAACCTTTGACTCCTTTGTCAATCAAGAATCTATCCAACTCAGCCTTAAAACTATTCATTTGAGACCCTTCCTCAACTGCTTTCTGGGGAAGAGAATTCCACTGACTAACCACCCTCTGAGAGAAAAGAATTCTTCTCATCTCCATCTTAAATGGGAGACCCCTTATTTTTAAACGCCATCCCCTAGTTCAAGTCTCCCCCATGAGAGGAAACATCCTCTCAGCATCCACCCTGTCAAGTCCTTTCAGGCTTTTATATGTTTCAATAAGATAATCTCTCATTCTTCTAAGTTCTAATACAGGTCCAACCCGTGGAACCTTTCCTCCTATAACTCCTTCATTCCAGGGGTCGGATTTGTAAGAGAATGATCAATAGCGGGAGAATAATCTGACCAGACAACTATCTAGAAGGCAACAGGAACATGGCTCCTTTCACAAGTCCAACTGATTTTCATAAAGCAGAAAAGAGAAACAAATTATTGATGACATTATAAATATAACAATTATATATAATTAAAACGTAGTGAAACAACATACTTTCCCGTGTAATGTAATAGTAAATTGGCAGCTTGATTAAACGCTTGTTCAATCTAGCAACCTAGATGATCGCAAGTTGAAAACAGAGCTTAAAGTGGTGTAACCTCTTCCCGTTTCGTCCTGACTTGATTAACATTCAAGGATATAAATATATGGTTAGATTATGCAGGAAGGAGTTATATCACTTGGATCTTTCCAATGTCTCTGTGTAGGATTCAAGGTACAAGTTGGAACCAAAATATTTATCAGAATTCAGTCTGTTGACGTACCCCTGCCTTCAGTTTAGAGTTGCAATCCTGTGGCTTGGCAGCAAGTGTTCTGTTTGGACGATATGTGCATTCAAATTGCAATGGGCTGCAAAGCACCATGTGCACTTCTTCCCTATAAGCTGTTTGCAAAGTGCTATCCCATTATCCTGTACTGCTCGACTGCTCCCCCCCACCCACCCCCTTACAGTTACAGAAATCGATTGCACAGGGTTGCTGTTAGGTCACAGAAACTGATAACCCTTACAAGCTTCAGTCATGTTAGTCTGCCTGTGTCTGCTAGATAGTGCACTCTGTAAATTAAACCTCCAAAGGCAAATATATTGTAAGTAGCTAGTTATCTCTCTCGTACTGAGATTGAACAATGCTGGGATTATGGTGACAGAAATTATATTTTCTGTAATGGGGTTTAATAATATGACAAATCTCTCCCCTAGGTTTGTCCCCTCCCATGTTGGGTGAACAGGGTTTGGTAATGCGGGTGATGTCAACATGGAAGCCCAAGTTAATCACTAAAATGGATTATGGTTGTAATCAAAGCTGTAAAATATTAATCCCTGGCACTTATTTGAAAGAACAAATACTTTTTATCTGCTAACTGGCAACCCCCAGAACATTGTGAACCAGTTCTGGCTATTTTCTGCTTTTTCACATCAAAGAGAGTAGAATTTCCTACTACAAACATCCGTCTAAAATATTTAGACAATTAATTAGATACAGTTAGTTTTAATGGCTATTGAATTTCGATCCCCAGCAGAATTTCAGCACTGCAAGTATATGAAGTCTGATTTACAGTGTGCTGACATACAGCAACAAATCATGCCTTGTTACAAGGCTTTGTCACGTGGCTGTACATTTTGAGCAGAAAGCATTGGCTTTATCTGTTGGAGGTGATCGGAAAAAATGTGCCATTTTAGAGGATTAAACAGGTGGCAGCCAACAGACCAAGTCACTGCGGAGTGCACCTAATGTCAATTTGAAGTTAATGCAACCAGAAGTATTCACACTGGCACCAGAACTGGGTTACATGGAGAGGGTGGAGAAGCTGGGGTAGTCGAGTGACCCCCTTCTGTGCCGTAAATTTTCTGTTTCTATAAACACAAGTTCTTTACTTCCCTTTCTTCAAAACAAGATCACGGTCTCCTTCAATCTTCCTCCAGATGAAGACAAGCTCCACTCAATTTCTTATAACTGGGACTGTAGCTATACTGCCATTTCCAGGTTGATACTAATCAACTTCATCCACACAGGAGTGTCAGGGTAACTCAGAAAACAGGTTCCAATCAGATTCCTGAATGCGTTAAGGCAAAACTCGTATGTTACCACTTCCAAATCATAATTTCACAAACTTTCTTTGCACCTCATTCATAACTCAGTTCAAACTGGGTTTAGAAAGTAGTCAGAGTTAGACCTCCAGGTCACTTGATAAATGGAATGTTGCATTGTTTTAATGGGTAAACCGATTCTGCCAGTCAACTTATTATGAGCATTATAACCATAAGAATCACAGTGCAGTTCTGCCTGTTCTAACTCTCTCTCTAGACTGGTAACTGGTAAACCCCAGCTACAGCTAACCCCAGCTAACCTTCCTCACTGTGCTTCATAATCCAGTGCAATAGCAACCTTGGAATCCAACACGGCCAGAACAGAACTGCTCACTCACTGGCTGGAATTTTCTGGCCCTGTTGGTGTAGAGAGTCATGGCAGGCGGAGGGGGACTGTAGTAATTATAGTTTTGGGAAATGTTGGACTGTAGCTTTAGGAATAATCCTGCACTGTAAGATCACATGATCTGTTCAACCAATGTGTTAGCAGCACGGGGAAACTCCAAAGAGAGAGCACATTTTTAGTTATGGAGTTTGATGAATGTGTGTAGCTGCTGCTGCTGTCTTGTAAATAAAGCCAAATGTTTCCACTAAGAAAAGTTGTCTGAAGATCAACTCTATGACAGGGCCAATGTGGCAAGCAGGCCAAAATTTGGTTTCAGGCCGACGTGAAAGCACAGCAGGTTCATCTGATAGTGTCCGTCTTGGTGGAACGCCAATCCCACTGGAGGCCGGCATGAACCCGCTTTGCATCCTGCTAGTGGGGTACAAAGTGAGGCCCAGCCAGGATCATCTCCATATCAGACTTACCATTATACTGGTGGGTAAACACGCTGGCCCTGAAAACATCTGGACAAGTGTGATGTGCAGAAGTCGGGACTTACCGTTAGGGCCTTGCTCAGACTGCGGACATCCGAGGAGACGATGCTGCTGGAGCCCGCCAGCCACCGGGTCCTGGAGGAACACGTGCATTGCACACTGGGTGGATTCTCATGAGACATAGCTCTGCCGCAAAGCAACTCACGGAAGGTGGGAGGTCTCCGCTGATGTCTGGGGTCTGCTTCGGAACATCACGGTCTTGGCCATGGGCTGCTACAGGTGATCGTCGAGGTGGGGGAGAGGAAGATCCAGCTGTGAGTGCGAGAGGAAGGTGTACTGGGGGTCGGTGCGGGAGGAGTTCCAGGTTTGACTGGGAGGAGGGTGTACTGGGAGCTGAGGTTGGGGGGCATGGGACAAAGTTGTTGGGGGGAGCGAGGTTGGAAGGGAGAGGATGGTGTAATGGGAGAGAATGCAGCGACTGGAGAAAGTCGGTATAAGAGGGAAGAAGGTGTAAGGGAAGAAGTTCGGGGGGGGAAGTAGTTCGAAGGGGGAAGGAGTCCAGAGGAGGAAGGAGACCAGCGGAGGAAAGAGATTAGAGGGCGGAAGTAGTAAAGGTGGAGGAGGGACTAAGGGTGGAAGAGGTAATAAAGGGGGGATGTCCAAGTGAATGTTCAAGGGGAGGGGTCTGTGGAGTCAATGACTGCCTCCTGGGGAGCGAACTGAGGGTGGGTACAATATGAATGAATGGCGAGCATGAGAGGAGGCTGAGTGAGCCAGAAGGGTGGGAGGGTGAGGGTGTGACAG
>NC_054468.1:121273396-121338396 GCF_017639515.1 Carcharodon carcharias
CCACCAGCAACAGCAACAATAGCAGCAACAGCAACAGCAACAACAGCAAACACCAGCAGCAGCAACACCAACGACAGAAGCAGCAACACCAGCAGCAACAACAACAGCAGCAGCAACATCAGCAGCAGCAGCGACAAAAGTAGCAACACCAGCAGCAGCAGCAGCAGCTCCAGCACCAGCAGCAACAACAGCAGCAGTAGCAGAAATATCTACAGCAGCAACAGCCGCAGCAACACCAGCAACAGAAGCAGCAACACCAGCAGCAACAGCAACAGCAGCAGCAGCTCCACCACCAGCAGCAGCAGCAACAGAACCAGCAGCAACACCAGCAGCAACAGCAACAGCATCAGCAGCTCGACAATCAGCAGCAGCAACAGCAGCAGTAGCAGCAATAGCTACAGCAATAGCAGGAGCAAGAGGAGCAGCAGCATCAGCACCAACACCAGCAGCAATAGCAGACACAGCGGCCACAGCACCAGCAACAGCAGCAACAGCAACAGCAGTAGCAACACCAGCAGCAGCAACAACATCAGCAACAACAGCAACATCAGCAGCAACACCAGCAGAACCAGCAGCAGGAACAGCAGCAACAGCAGCAGCAACATCAGCAGCAGCAGCAACAGCAGCAACAGCAATAACAGCAGCAACACCCGCACCAGCAACAACAGCAGCACCAGCAGCAGCACCAGCAGCAGCACCAGCAATAGCAGCAACAACAGCCACAGCAACCACAACAACAGCAGCACCATCAACAGCATGAAAATTAACAACTGCAGGAGCAGCAACATTAGCTGCAGGAACAGTAGCAACAGCAGCAGCTCCAGCAACAGCAACAGCAGCAACAACAGCCGCAGCAACACCAGCGACAGAAGCACCAAGACCAGCAGCAACAACAACAGCAGCAGAATCATTATCAGCAGCAGCAACAAAAGTAGCAGCAACACCAGCAGCAACAGCAACGGCAGCAGCAGATCCACCAGCAGCAGCAGCAGCAACTGAACCAGCAGCAACACCAGCAGTAATAGCAACAAAAGCAACAGCAGCAACAGCAACAGCAGCAGCAACACCAGCAGCAGCAACAACAACAGCAGCAACAGCAACAGCAGCTGCAACAACAGCAGCACCACCAGAAGCAAAACAAGCAGAACCAGCAGCAGCAACAGCAGCAGCACCAGCACAAGCAACAGCAGCAACAACAGCCGCAGCAACCACAACATCAGCAGAACCGGCAACAGCAGGAAATACAGCATCTACAGCAATAGCAAAAGCAGCAGTAACACCAACGACAGAAGCAGCAACACCAGCAGCAACAGCAACAGCAGCAGTAACATCAGCAGCAGCGACAAAAGTAGCAGCAACACCTGCAGCAGCAGCAGCAGCTCCACCTCCAGCAACAGCAACCATAGCAGCAACAGCAACAACAGCAACCGCAACACCAGCAGCAGCAACACCTATGACAGAAGCAGCAACACCAGCAGCAACAGCAACAGCAGCAGCAACATCAGCAGCAGCAGCGACAAAAGTAGCAGCAACACCACCAGCACCAGCAGCAGGTCCACCACCAGCAGCAACAACAGCAGCAGTAGCAGCAATAGCTACAGCAGCAACAACAGCCGCAGCAACACCAGTGACAGAAGCAGCAACACCAGCAGCAACATCAACAGCAGCAGCAGCTCCACCACTAGCAGCAGCAGCAACAGAACCAGCAGCAACACCAGCAGCAACAGCATCAGCTGCAGCAGCTCCACAATCAGCAGCAGCGACAGCAGCAATAGCAGCAATAGCTACAGCAACAGCAGGAGCAAGAGGAGCAGCAGCAGCAGCACCAGCACCCGCAGCAACAGCAGCAGCAGCCACAGCACCAGCAACAGCAGCAACAGCAACAACAGCAGCACCAGCAGCTGCAACACCATCAGAACCAGCAGCAGGAACAGCAGCAACAGCAGCAGCAGCAACATCAGCAGCAACAGCAACAGCAGCAACAGCAGCAGCAGCAAGAACAGCAGCATCACCCGCATGAGCAACAGCAGCAGCATTAGCAGCAGCAGCAGCAGCCACAGCACCAGCAACAGCAGCAACAGCAACAGCAGTAGCAACAACAGCAGCAGCAACAACAGCAGCACCAGCAGCTGCAACACCATCAGAACCAGCAGCAGAAACAGCAGCAACAGCAACAGCAGCAACATCAGCAGCAACAACAACAGCAGCAACAGCGGCAGCAGCTAGAACAGCAGCATCACCCGCACGAGCAACAACAGCAGCATTAGCAGCAGCAACAGCAGCAGCAGCACCAGCAATAGCAGCAACAACAGCCACAGCAGCCACAACAACGGCAGCACCAGTAAAAGCATGAACAACAGCAACTGCAGGAGCAGCAACATCAGCAGCAGGAGCAGCAGCAACAGCAGCAGCACCAGCAACAGCAACAACAGCAACAACAGCCGCAGCAACAACAGCGACAGAAGCAGCAACACCAGCAGCAACAACAGCAGCAGCATCATCAGCAGCAGCAGCAACAAAAGTATCAGCAACACCAGCAGCAACAGCAACAGCAGCAGCAGCTCCACCAGCAGCAGCAGCAGCTACAGAACCAGCAGCAACACCAGCAGTAATTGCAACACCAGCACCAGCAGCAGCTAAAGCAGCAGCAGCAGCAAATGCACCAGCAGCAACATCAGCATCAACTGAAGCAACAGCAGCAGCACCAGCACAAGCAACAGCAGCAACAACACACGCAGGAACCACAACATCAGCAGAACTGGCAACAGCAGGAAATACAGCATCTGCAGCAATAGCAACAGCAGCAGCAACACCACCAGCAGCAGCAACACCAACGACAGAAGCAGTAACACCAGCAGCAACAGCAACAGCAGCAGCAACATCATCAGCAGCAGTGACAAAAGTAGCAGCAACACCAGCACCAGCAGCAGCAGCTCCACCACCAGCAACAGCAACAATAGCAGCCAAATCAACACCATTAACAGCAACACCAGCAGCAGCAACACCAATGACAAAAGCAGCAACACCAGCAGCAACAGCAACAGCAGCAGCAACATCAGCAGCAGCAGCAATAAAAGTAGCAGCAACACCAGCAGCAGCAGCAGCAGCTCCACCACCAACAGCAGCAACAACAGCAGCAGTAGCTGCAATAGCTACAGCAACAGCAGGAGCAAAAGGAGCAGCAGCAGCAGCAGCACCAGCAGCAGCAACAACAGCAACAACAGCCGCAGCAACACCAGCGACAGAAGCAGCAGCACCAGCAGCAACAACAGCAGCATCATCAGCAGCAGCAGCAACAAAAGTATCAGCAACACCAGCAGCAACAGCAACAGCAGCAGCAGCTCCACCACCAGCAGCAACAGCTACAGAACCAGCAGCAACACCAGCAGTAATAGCAACACCAGCACCAGCAGCAACTAAAGCAGCAGCAGCAGCAAATGCATCAGCAGCAACATCAGCATCAACTGAAGCAACAGCAGCAGCACCAGCACAAGCAACAGCAGCAACAACACACGCAGGAACCACAACATCAGCAGAACCGGCAACAGCAGGAAATACAGCATCTGCAGCAATAGCAACAGCAGCAGCAACACCACCAGCAGCAGCAACACCAACGACAGAAGCAGCAACACCAGCAGCAACAGCAACAGCAGCAGCAACATCATCAGCAGCAGTGACAAAAGTAGCAGCAACACCAGCACCAGCAGCAGCAGCTCCACCACCAGCAACAGCAACAATAGCAGCCAAATCAACACCATTAACAGCAACAACACCAGCAGAAGCAACACCAATGACAGAAGCAGCAAAACCAGCAGCAACAGCAACAGCAGCAGCAACATCAGCAGCAGCAGCGACAAAAGTAGCAGCAACACCAGCAGCAGCAGCAGCAGCTCCACCACCAGCAGCAGCAACAACAGCAGCAGTAGCAGCAATAGCTACAGCAACAGCAGGAGCAAAAGGAGCAGCAGCAGCAGCACCAACACCTGGAGCAATAGCAGCAGCAGCAGCCACAGCACTAGCAACAGCAGCAACAGCAGCAGCAGCAACATCAGCAACGGCAACAGCAGCAGCAGCAAGAACAGCAGCAACACCCGTACCAGCAACAACAGCAGCACCAGCAGCAGCAACAGCATCAGCAGCTGAAACAGCAGCAGCAGCAACAACAGCCACAGCAAACACAACAACAGCAACACCAGCAACAGCAGGAACAACAACAGCAGCAGCATCATCAACAGCAGCAGCAACAAAAGTAGCAGCAACACCAGCAGCTACAGCAACAGCAGAAGCAGCTCCACCACCACCAGCAGCAGCAACATCAGCAGCAGCAGCAACAGCAGCAGCAGCAAGAACAGCAGCAATACCTGCACCAGCAACATCAGCAGCAGGAGCAGCAGCAACAGCAGCAGCACTAACAACAGCAACAATAGCAACAAAAGCTACAGTAACACCAGCGACAGAAGCAGCAACACCAGCAGCAACAACAACAGCAGCAGCATCATCAACAGCAGCAGCAACAAAAGTAGCAGCAACACCAGCAGCAATAGCAGCAGCAATAGCAACCGCAGCAACAGCAACAGCAACAAAAGAACAGCAGCAGCAACACCAGCAACATGTAGAGCAGCGCCAGCAGCAGCGGCAACAGCAGCAGCAGCAGCAGCAACAGTAGCAGCAACAGCAGCAACAACAGCACCAGCAGCACCAGCAGCAGCATCAGCAGCAACATCAGCAGCACCACCACCAGTAGCAGCAACAGGATCAGTAGCAGCAATAGCTACAGTAACAGCAACAACCCCAGTAGCAGCAACTGCAGCAGCAGCAGCACCAACACCAGCAGCAAGAGCAGCAGCAGCAGCCAAAGCACCAGCAACAGCAACAGCAGCAGCAGCAGCCCTATCAGTTGCAGCAACAGCAGCAGCACCAGTATCAGCAGCACCAGAACAAGCAGCAACACCAGTGGCTGCAAAAGCAGCAGCAGCAGCAGCAACAGCAGCAACAGCAGCAACAGCAGCAACAGCAACGACAGCAGCAACAGTAGCCGCAACAACACCAGAAAAAACAGCAGCAACAGCACCAGCAGCAGCAGCAACAGCTGTAGCAACATCAGCAGGAGCAGCAACAAAAGTAGCTGCAACACCAGCAGCAACAGCAACAGCAGCAGCAGCTCCACAACCAACAGCAGCAACAGCAGCAGTAGCAGCGATAGATACAGCAACAGCAGGAGCAAGAGGAGCAGCAGCAGCAGCACAAACACCAACAGCAATAGCAGCAGCAGCAACAGCAACAAAAGTAGCAGCAACACCAGCAGCAGCAGCAACAGCAGCAGCAGTGGCAACAGCAGTAGTAGCAGAGGCAGCAACACAAGCAGCAGCAACAGCAACAGCATTAGCAACAGCAACAGCAGCAGCACCAGCAGCAACAGCAGCAGTAGCAGCAACAACATCAGCAACAGCAGCACCAACACTGGCAACAGAAGCAACTGAACCAGAAGAAACACCAGTAGCAATAGCAGAACCAACACCAGCAGCAACAGCAGCAGCAGCAGCCACATCACCAACAGCAACAGCAGCAGACGCCACAGCAACAGCAGCAACAGCAACAGCAGCAACACCAGCAGCAGCATTAGCAGCATCCAAAGCAGCAGCAACATTAGTAGCAGCACCAATCGCAGAATCAACAGTAACAGCATCAGCAACAAGAGCAGCAGCACCAACAGCAGCAGATGCAGCAAAGCAGCTACACAAGCAACACCATAAACCGCAGCAGCAACAACAGCAGCAACACCAGAACGAGTAACAGCAGAAGGAACAGCAAGAACAGCAGCAATAGCAGGAGCAGCACCAGCAGCAGCAACACCAGTAGCAACAGCAGCAGGAACAGCAGTAACACCAGCAGCAACATCAGCAGCAGCAGCAATAGCAGCAGCAGCAACACCAGCAGCACTAGCAGCAACAACACCAGCAGTAGTAGGAGCAGCAGCAACACAAGCAGCAGCAACAGCAACAGCTGCAGCAACACCAGCAGCAACAGCAAGAGCAACACCAGCAGCACCAGCAGCAACAGCAGAAGCAGCAACAGCAGCACCAGCACCAGCAGCAGCAACAGCAGTAGTAGCAGAGGAAGCAACACAAGCAGCAGCAACAGCAACAGCATCAGCAACAGCAACAGCAGCAGCACCAGCTGCAACAGCAGCAGTAGCAGCAACAGCAGCAGCAACAGCAGCAACACCAACACCAGCAACAACAGCAGCAGCACCACCACCAGCAGCAGCAAAGGCAGTACCACCAACACGAGCAACAATAGCAGCAGCAATAGCAACAGCAGCTCCAGCAACAGCAGCAAAAGAACAGCAGCAGCAACACCAGCAACATGTAGAGCAGCGCCAGCAGCAGCGGCAACAGCAGCAGCAGCAGCACACACCAGTAGCAGCAACAGCAGCAACAACAGCACCAGCAGCACCAGCAGCAACATCAGCAGCAACATCAGCAGCACTAGCACCAGCAACAGCAGCAGCAACAGCATGAGCAGCAGCACCAGTACCAGCAACAGCAGCAACAACATCAGCAGCAGCAGCAGCAACACCAGCAGCAACAGCAAGAGCAGCACCAGCAGCAGCACCACCACCAGTAGCAGCAACAGGATCAGTAGCAGCAATAGCTACAGTAACAGCAACAGCCCCAGTAGCAACAACTGCAGCAGCAGCAGCACCAACACCAGCAGCAAGAGCAGCAGCAGCAGCCAAAGCACCAGCAACAGCAACAGCAGCAGCAGCAGCAGTCCTATCAGTTGCAGCAACAGCAGCAGCACCAGTATCAGCAGCACCAGAACAAGCAGCAACACCAGTGGCTGCAAAAGCAGCAGCAGCAGCAGCAACAGCAGCAACAGCAGCAGCAGCAGCAACAGCAGCAACAGCAGCAACAGCAACAGCAGCAGCAACAGTAGCTGCAACAACACCAGAAACAACAGCAGCAACAGCACCAGCAGCAGCAGCAACAGCAGTAGCAACATCAGCAGGAACAGCAACAAAAGTAGCAGCAGCACCAGCAGCAACAGCAACAGCAGCAGCAGCTCCACAACCAACAGCAGCAACAGCAGCAGTAGCAGCATTAGATACAGCAACAGCAGGAGCAAGAGGAGCAGCAGCAGCAGCACAAACACCAACAGCAATAGCAGCAGCAGCAACAGCAACAAAAGTAGCAGCAACACCAGCAGCAACAGCAATAGCAGCAGCAGCAACACCAGCAGCACTAGCTGTAACAACACCAGCAGTAGTAGGAGCAGCAGCCACACTAGCAGCAGCAACAGCAACATCTGCAGCAACACCAGCGGCAACAGCAAGAGCAAAACCAGCAGAAGCAGCAGCAGCAGCAACAGCAGCAGCAGCAACAGCAGCAGCAGCAACAGCAGCACCAGCACCAGCAGCAGCAACAGCAGTAGTAGCAGGGGCAGCAACACAAGCAGCAGCAACAGCAACAGCATCAGCAACAGCAACAGCAGCAGCACCAGCAGCAACAGCAGCAGTCGCAGCAATAGCTCCAGTAACAGCAACAGCCCCAGTAGTAGCAACCGCAGCAGCAGCAGCAGCAGCACCAACACCAGCAGCAAGAGCAGCAGCAGCAGCCAAAACACCAGCAACAGCAACAGCAGCAGCAGCAGCAGCCCTATCAGTTGCAGCAACAGCAGCAGCACCAGTATCAGCAGCACCAGAACAAGCAGCAGCACCAGTGGCTGCAAAAGCAGCAGCAGCAGCAGCAACAGCAGCAACAGCAGCAACAGCAACGACAGCAGCAACAGTAGCCGCAACAACACCAGAGAAAACAGCAGCAACAGCACCAGCAGCAGCAGCAACAGCTGTAGCAACATCAGCAGGAGCAGCAACAAAAGTAGCAGCAGCACCAGCAGCAACAGCAACAGCAGCAGCAGCTCCACAACCAACAGCAGCAACAGCAGCAGTAGCAGCAATAGATACAGCAACAGCAGGAGCAAGAGGAGCAGCAGCAGCAGCACAAACACCAACAGCAATAGCAACAGCAGCAACAGCAACAAAAGTAGCAGCAACAACAGCAGCAACAGCAATAGCAGCAGCAGCGAGACCAGCAGCACTAGCTGCAACAACACCAGCAGTAGTAGGAGCAGCAGCAACACTAGCAACAGCAACAGCAACATCTGCAGCAACACCAGCGGCAAAAGCAAGAGCAACACCAGCAGAAGTAGCACCAGCAGCAACAGCAGCAGCAGCAACAGCAGCAGCAGCAACAGTAGCACCAGCACCAGCAGCAGCAACAGTAGTAGTAGCAGGGGCAGCAACACAAGCAGCAGCAACAGCAACAGCATCAGCAACAGCAGCAGCAGCAGCACCAGCAGCAACAGCAACAGTAGCAGCAACAGCAGCAGCAACAGCAGCAGCACCAACACCAGCAACAACAGCAGCAGTGCCACCACCAGCAGCAGCAACAGCAGTACCACGAACACGAGCAACAACACAAGCAGCAGCAGCAGCAGTTGTAGCAGCAGCAGCAACACTAGCAGCAGCAACAGCAACAGCAGCAGCAACAGCAAAAGCAGCAGCAACACCAGCAGCACCAAAACAAACAACAACAGCGGCAGAAACACCAGCAGCAGCAGCAACAGCAGTAGTCCCAGCACGAGCATTAAAAGCAGCACAACAGCAGCAGCAGCAACAACAGTAGCAGCACCAACAGAAGCAACAGGAACAGCAGCAACAACAACAGCAGCAACAGCAACATCAGCAGCAACACCAGCAGCAGCAACAACAGCAACATCAATAGCAACAGCAGCACCAGCAACAGCAGCAAAAGAACAGCAGCAGCAACACCAGCAACATGTAGAGCAGCGCCAGCAGCAGCGACAACAGCAGCAGCAGCAACAGCAGCAGCAGCAGTAGCAGCAGCAGCAGTAGCAGCAAGAGCAGCAACAGGACCAGCAGCAACAACAGCAGCAGCAACAACAGCAGTAGCAATAGCAACAGCAGCAGCAACACCAGCAACAGGAATAGTAGCGCCAGCAGCAGCGGCAACAGCAGCAGCACCAGTAGCAGCAACAGCAGCAACAACAGCACCAGCAGCACCAGCAGCTGCACCAGCAGCAACATCAGAAGCACTAGCATCCGCAACAGCAGCAGCAACAGCATGAGCAGCAGCACCAATACCAGCAACAGAGCAACAACATCAGCAGCAGCAGCAGCAACACCAGCAGCAACAGCAAGAGCAGCACCAGCAGCAGCACCACCAACAGTAGCAGCAACAGGATCAGTAGCAGCAATAGCTACAGCAACAGCAGCAGCCCCAGCAGCAGCAACAGAAGCAGCAGCAGCACCAACACCAGCAGCAAGAGCAGCAGCAGCATCCAAAGCACCAACAACAGCAACAGCAGCAGCAGCAGCAGCCGTATCACTTGCAGCAACAGCAGCAGCAGCAGCACCTGAACCAGCAGCAACACCAGAGGCTGCAACAGCAGCAGAAGCAGAAGCGGCAGCAGCAACACCATCAGCAGCAGCAATAAAAGTAGCAGCAGCAACATTAGCGGCAGCGCCAGCTCTACCAACAGCAGCAGCAACAGCAACAACAGCAGCAACAACAGCAGCAGCAACATCAGCAGCAGCAGCAACAAACGTAGCAGCAACACAAGCAGCAAAAGCAACAGCAGCAGCACCAACACCAGCAACCATAGCAGCAACACCAGCAGCGGCAGCAGCAACAGCAGCAGTAGCAGCAATAGCTACAGCAACAGCAGGAGCAAGAGGAGCAGCAGCAGCAGCACCAACACCAGCACCAATAGCAGCAACAGCAGCAGTAACACCAGCAGCAACAGCAGCAGCAGCACCAGCAGCAGCAACGGCAGCAGCACCAGCACCAGCAGTAGCAACAACAGCAGCCACACCAGCAGCAGCAACAGCAGCAACAATTGCAGCAGCACTAACACCAGCAGCAGTAGCAGCAACACTACCGGCAGTAGTGAGAGCAGCAGCAACACTAGCCGCAGCAACAGCATCAGCAACAGCAGCACCAACACTAGCAACAGAAGCAACTGAACCAGAAGCAACACCAGCAGCAATAGCAGCACCAACACCAGCAGCAACAGCAGCAGCAGCAGCCACATCACCAACAGCAACAGCAGCAGACGCCACATCACCAACAGCAGCAACAGCAACAGCAGCAACACCAGCAGCAGCATTAGCAGCATCCAAAGCAGCAGCAACATTAGTAGCAGCACCAATCGCAAAATCAACAGTAACAGCATCAGCAACAAGAGCAGCAGCACCAACAGCAGCAGATGCAGCAAAGCAGCTACACCAGCAACACCATAAACTGCAGCAACAACAACAGCAGCAACACCAGAACGAGTAACAGCAGAAGGAACAGCAAGAACAGCAGCAACAGCAGGAGCAGCACCAGCAGCAGCAACACCAGTAGCAACAGCAGCAGGAACAGCAGTAACACCAGCAGCAACATCAGCAGCAGCAGCAATAGCAGCAGCAGCAACACCAGCAGCACTAGCAGCAACAACACCAGCAGCAGTAGGAGCAGCAGCAACACTAGCAGCAGCAACAGCAACAGCTGCAGCAACACCAGCAGCAACAGCAAGAGCAACACCAGCAGCAGCAGCACCAGCAGCAACAGCAGCAGCAGCAACAGCAGCACCAGCACCAGCAGCAGCAACAGCAGTAGTAGCAGAGGAAGCAACACAAGCAGCAGCAACAGCAACAGCATCAGCAACAGCAACAGCAGCAGCACCAGCTGCAACAGCAGCAGTAGCGGCAACAGCAGCAGCAACAGCAGCAGCACCAACACCAGCAACAACAGCAGCAGCACCACCACCAGCAGCAGCAACAGCAGTACCACCAACACGAGCAACAATAGCAGCAGCAATAGCAACAGCAGCAACAGCAACAGCAGCAAACGAACAGCAGCAGCAACACCAGCAACATGTAGAGCAGCGCCAGCAGCAGCGGCAACAGCAGCAGCTGCAACAGCAGCAGCACCAGTAGCAGCAACAGCAGCAACAACAGCACCAGCAGCACCAGCAGCAGCACCAGCAGCAACATCAGCAGCACCAGCACCAGCAACAGCAGCAGCAACAGCATGAGCAGCAGCACCAGTACCAGCAACAGCAGCAACAACATCTGCAGCAGCAGCAGCAACACCAGCAGCAACAGCAAGAGCAGCACCAGCAGCAGCACCACCACCAGTAGCAGCAACAGGATCAGTAGCAGCAATAGCTACAGTAACAGCAGCAGCCCCAGCAGCAGCAACAGAAGCAGCAGCAGCACCAACACCAGCAGCAAGAGCAGCAGCAGCAGCCAAAGCACCAGCAACAGCAACAGCAGCAGCACCAGCAGCCGTATCAGTTGCAGCAACAGCAGCAGCACCCGTATCAGCAGCACCAGAACAAGCAGCAATCCCAGTGGCTGCAACAGCAGCACCAGCAGCAGCAACAGCAGCAACATCAACTACAGCAGCAACAGTAGCCGCAACAACACCAGAAACAACAGCAGCAACAGCACCAGCAGCAGCAGCAACAGCAGCAGCAACAAAAGTAGCAGCAACACCAGCAGCAACAGCAACAGCAGCAGCAGTTCTACAACCAACAGCAGCAACAGCAGCAGTAGCAGCAAAAGATACAGCAACAGCAGGAGCAAGAGGAGCAGCAGCAGCATAAACACCAACAGCAATAGCAGCAGCAGCAACAGCAACAAAAGTAGCAGCAACACCAGCAGCAACAGCAACGGCAGCAGCAGCTCCACCACCAGCAGCAGCAACAGCAGCAGTAGCAGCAATAGCTAGAGCAACAGCAGGAGCAAGAGGAGCAGCAGCAGCACAAACACCAACAGCAATAGCAGCAGCAGCAACAGCAGCACCAGCAACAGCAGCAATAGAAAGAGCAGCAGCAAAGCAGCAGCAGCAGCAACACCAGCAGCAACAACAGCAGCAGCAACAGCAACAGCAGCAGCAACCCCAGCAGCAAAGCAGCAGCAGCAGCAACACCAGCAGCAGCAGCAGCAGCAGCAACATCAGCAGCCGCAGCAACAAAGCAACAATAGTAGCAGCAACACCAGTAGTGGCAGCAACAGCAGCAGCAGCAACACCGGAAACCATAGCAGCAACACCAGTAGTGGCAGCAACAGCAGCAGCAACAACATCAGCAGCAGCAACAGCAGCAGCAGCACTAGCATCATGAGCAGCAGCAGCACTAGCAGCCACAACACCAGCAGCAGTAACAGCAACACTAGCAGCAGCAACAACAACAGCAGCAGCAATTGCAACAGCAGCAGCCACCCCCGCAACAAAACAACAGCAGCACCAGCACCAGCAGCAGCAACACCATCAGAACCAACAGCAGAAACAGCAGCAGCAGCAAGAACTGCAGCAACACCAGCACCAGCAACAGCAGCTGCAACAGCAGCAGCAAGAGCACCAGCAACAGCAGAAGCACCAACAGCAGCAACAGCAGCAGCACCAGTACCAGCAACACCAGCAGAAGCAACAGCAGGAACAGCAGCAACAGCAGCAGAAGCAACATCAGCAGCAGCAGCAACAGCAGCAACAGCAGCAGCAGCAAGAACAGCAGCAACACCAGCACCAGCAGAAGCAGAAGCACCAGCAGCGGCAAGACCAGCAGCAGCAGCAGCCACAGCAGCAATAGCAGCAAGAGCAACAGCAGCAACAGTAGCCGCACCAACACCAGAAACAACAGTGGCAACAGCACCAGCAGCAGCAGCAACATCAGCAGCAGCACCAACAAAAGTAGCAGCAACACCAGCAGCAACAGCAACAGCAGCAGCAGCTCCACCACCAGAAGCAGCAACAGCAGCAGTAGCAGCGATAGCTACAGCAACAGCAGGAGCAAGAGGAGCAGCAGCAGCAGCACAAACACCAACAGCAATACCAGCAGCAGCAACAGCAGCACCTGCAACAAACGTAGCAGCAACACCAGCAGCAACAGCAACAGCAGCTCAACCACCACCAGCAGCAACAGGAGCAGCAGCTCCACCACCAGAAGCAGCAACAGCAGCAGTAGCAGCAATAGCTACAGCAACAGCAGGAGCAAGAGGAACAGCAGCAGCAGCACAAACACCAACAGCAATAGCAGCAGCAGCAACTGCAGCACCAGCAACAGCAGCAATAGCAACAGCAGCAGCAACACCAGCAGCAAAGCAACAACAGCAGCAGCAACACCAGCAGCAGCAACATCAGCAGCCGCAGCAACAATAGTAGCAGCAACACCAACAGCAACAGCAACAGCAGCAGCAGAGACACCAGAAACCATAGCAGCAACACCAGTAGTGGCAGCAACAGCAGCAGCAACAACATCAGCAGCAGCAGCAGCACTAGCAGCAAGAGCAGCAGCGGCACTAGCACCAGCAGCTGCAATAGCAGCAGCAACAGCCACAGCACCAGCAGCAGCACTAGCACCAGCAGCAGCAACAGCAGCAGCAAGAGCCACAGCACCAGTAGCAGCAACACCACCAGCAGTAGTTGCAGCAGCAGCAACACTAACACGAGAAGGAGCGGCAACTCCAGTAGCAACAACACAAGCAACAACAGCAGCAGCAACAGCAGCAGAAGCAGCAACAACAGTGGTACCAGCACCAGCAACAGCAGCAGCAACAGCAAGAGCAGCAGCACCATCTCCAGCAGCTGTAGCAGCAACAACACCAGCCGCAGTAGAAGCAGTAGCAACAACAGAAGCAGCAACAGCAACAGCAGCAGCCGTAGCAACAGCAGCAGCAACACCAGCAGCAACAGCAAGAGCCACCAGCAGCAGCACCACAAGCAGCAGCAGCAAGAGCAGCAGTAGCAGCAATAGCACAGGAACTGCAGGACCAACAGCTGCAGCCCCAGCAGCAGCAGCACCAGCAGCAAAAGCAGGAGAAACAGTAACAAAAACAGCAGCAGCAACAGCAGCACCAGCACCAGCAGCAACAGTACCAGCAACAGCAGCAACAACAGCAACACCAGCAGCAGCAACAACAGCAGCAGCAATAGCAACAGCAGCAACAACCCCAGCAGCAAAGCAACAACAGCAGCAACACCAGCAGCAGCAACACCAGCAGCAGCAAGTGCAGCAGCAGCAACATCAGCAGCCGCAGCAACAATAGTAGCAGCAACACCAACAGCAACAGCAACAGCAGCAGCAGAGACACCAGAAACCATAGCAGCAACACCAGTAGTGGCAGCAACAGCAGCAGCAACAACATCAGCAGCAGCAGCAGCACTAGCAGCAAGAGCAGCAGCGGCACTAGCACCAGCAGCTGCAATAGCAGCAGCAACAGCCACAGCACCAGCAGCAGCACTAGCACCAGCAGCAGCAACAGCAGCAGCAAGAGCCACAGCACCAGTAGCAGCAACACCACCAGCAGTAGTTGCAGCAGCAGCAACACTAACACGAGAAGGAGCGGCAACTCCAGTAGCAACAACACAAGCAACAACAGCAGCAGCAAAAGCAGCAGAAGCAGCAACAGTAGTGGTACCAGCACCAGCAACAGCAGCAGCAACAGCAAGAGCAGCAGCACCATCTCCAGCAGCTGTAGCAGCAACAACACCAGCCGCAGTAGAAGCAGTAGCAACAACAGAAGCAGCAACAGCAACAGCAGCAGCAGTAGCAACAGCAGCAGCAACACCAGCAGCAACAGCAAGAGCCACCAGCAGCAGCACCACAAGCAGCAGCAGCAAGAGCAGCAGTAGCAGCAATAGCACAGGAACTGCAGGACCAACAGCTGCAGCCCCAGCAGCAGCAGCACCAGCAGCAAAAGCAGGAGAAACAGTAACAAAAACAGCAGCAGCAACAGCAGCACCAGCACCAGCAGCAACAGTACCAGCAACAGCAGCAACAACAGCAACACCAGCAGCAGCAACAACAGCAGCAGCAATAGCAACAGCAGCAACAACCCCAGCAGCAAAGCAACAACAGCAGCAACACCAGCAGCAGCAACACCAGCAGCAGCAAGTGCAGCAGCAGCAACATCAGCAGCCGCAGCAACAATAGTAGCAGCAACACCAACAGCAACAGCAACAGCAGCAGCAGAGACACCAGAAACCATAGCAGCAACACCAGTAGTGGCAGCAACAGCAGCAGCAACAACATCAGCAGCAGCAGCAGCACTAGCAGCAAGAGCATCAGCGGCACTAGCACCAGCAGCTGCAATAGCAGCAGCAACAGCCACAGCACCAGCAGCAGCACTAGCACCAGCAGCAGCAACAGCAGCAGCAAGAGCCACAGCACCAGTAGCAGCAACACCACCAGCAGTAGTTGCAGCAGCAGCAACACTAACACGAGAAGGAGCGGCAACTCCAGTAGCAACAACACAAGCAACAACAGCAGCAGCAACAGCAGCAGAAGCAGCAACAGCAGTGGTACCAGCACCAGCAACAGCAGCAGCAACAGCAAGAGCAGCAGCACCATCTCCAGCAGCTGTAGCAGCAACAACACCAGCCGCAGTAGAAGCAGTAGCAACAACAGAAGCAGCAACAGCAACAGCAGCAGCAGTAGCAACAGCAGCAGCAACACCAGCAGCAACAGCAAGAGCCACCAGCAGCAGCACCACAAGCAGCAGCAGCAAGAGCAGCAGTAGCAGCAATAGCACAGGAACTGCAGGACCAACAGCTGCAGCCCCAGCAGCAGCAGCACCAGCAGCAAAAGCAGGAGAAACAGTAACAAAAACAGCAGCAGCAAAAGCAGCACCAGCACCAGCAGCAACAGTACCAGCAACAGCAGCAACAACAGCAACAACAGCAGCAGCACCAGCAGCAACACCAGCAGCAACAGCAGCAGCAACAGCAGCAACAGCAGCTGCACCAGCAGCACCAGGACTGGCACCAGCAACAGCAGCAACCACTGCAATAGCAGCAGCACCTGCACCAGCAGCAGTAGCAGCAACACAACCAGCATCAGCAACACAAGCAGCAACAGCAATAACAGCAGCTTCAGCAGCACCAGCAGCAGCACCAAAACCAGCAGCAGCAGCACCAAAACCAGCACCAATACCAGCAGCACCTGCAGCAGCAATAGCAACACCAACATCCGCAACAACAGCAGCAGCAACAGCAGTAGCATCAACACCAGCAACAAAAGCTGCAGCAACAGCAGCAGCATGAACACCACCAGCCGCAGTAGCACCAACAACAGCAGCAACAGCAGCAGAAGCAGCAACAGCAACAGCAGCAGCATCACCAGCAGCTACAGCAGCAGCAACAGCAAAAGCACCAGCAGTGGTCGCAGCAGCAACAACATTAGCAGCAGTAGCAGCAATAGCGACAGGAACTGCAGGACCAACAGCTGCAGCCCAAGCAGCAGCACCAGCAGCAAAGGCAGGAGAAACAGTAACAAAAACAGCAAAAGCAGCAGCAGCACCAGCAGCAACAGCAGCAGCGACAGCACCAGCAGCAACTGCAGCAACAGCAGCTGCACCAGCAGCACCAGGACTGGCACCAGCAACAACAGCAGCAAGTGCAGCAGCGGCAGCAGCACCAACAGCAGCAGAAACAGTAACAGCAACAGCTGCAACTACAGCAGCACCAGTAGCAGCAACACCAGCAGCAACAGCAGCAGCACCAGTAGCAGCAACACCACCAACAGTAATAGAAGCAACAGCAACATATGCAGCAGTAACAGTAGCAGCAACAGCAACAGCAGCAGCAACACCAGCAGAAACAGCAGCAGTAGCAGCAACAGCAGCAGCATAGCAGCAGCACCAACACCAGCAACAGCAGCAGCAGCAGCAACAGCTGCAGTAACAGCAACAGCAGCAGCAACAGCAGCAGCACCAACACCATCAACAACAGCAGCAGCAGCACGAACAGGAGCAGCAACAGCAGTAGCACCAACACGAGCAACAACAGCAGCAGCAACAACAGCAGAAGCAGCAACAGCAGCGGTACCAGCACCAGCAACAGCAGCAGCAACAGCAAGAGCAGCAGCACCATCTCCAGCAGCTGTAGCAGCAACAACACCAGCAGTAGTAGAAGCTGCAGCAACACTAGAAGCAGCAACAGCCACAGCAGCAGCAGTAGCAACAGTAGCAGCAATACCAGCAGTAAGAGCAAGAGCACCAGCAGCAGCACCAACAGCCGCAGCCGCATCATCAGCAGTAGAAGCAATAGCAACAGCAACTGCAGGACCAACAGCTGCAGCAACAGCAGCAGTAGCACCAACAACAGCAGAAACGTTAGCAGAAGCAGCCACAGCACCAGCAGCAGCAGCAACAGCAACCGCACTAGCAACAGCTGCAGCAGCAGCAACACCAGCAGCAACAGCAAGAGCACCAGCAGTGGCACCACAAGCAGCAGCCGCAACAGCAGCAGTATCAATAATAACCACAGCAACTGCAGGAGCAACAGGTGCAGCTTCAGTGGCAGCAGCAGCAGCAGCACCACCAACAGCCCCAGCAGCCGCAACACCAACACCAGCAGCAACAGCAGTAGGAGTACCAACACCAGCAGAAACAGTAGCAGCAGCAGCCACAACACCAGCAACAGCAGCAACACCAGCAGAAGCAACAACAGCAGCAGCCCTGGAAGCAGCAGAACCAGCAGCAGTAGCAGCAGCAGCCATAGCACCAGCAACAGTAACAGCAGCAGCACCACCAACACCAGCAGCAACACCAGAACCAACAGCACCAGCAGCAGCACTAGCACCAGCAGCAGCAACAGCAGCAGCAAGAGCCACAGCACCAGCAGCAGCACTAGCACCAGCAGCAGCAACAGCAGCAGCAAGAGCCACAGCACCAGTAGCATCAACACCACCAGCAGTAGTCACAGCAGCATCAACACTAACACGAGAAGAAGCGGCAAATCCAGTAGCAACAACACAAGCAACAACAGCAGCAGCAACAGCAGCAGAAGCAGCAACAGCAGCGGTACCAGCACCAGCAACAGCAGCAGCTACAGCAAGAGCAGCAGCACCATCTCCAGCAGCTGTAGCAGCAACAACACCAACAGTAGTAGAAGCAGTAGCAACACCAGAAGCAGCAACAGCAACAGCAGCAGCAGTAGCAACAGCAGCAGCAACACCAGCAGCAACAGCAAGAGCACCAGCAGCAGCACCACAAGCAGCAGCAGCAAGAGCAGCAGTAGCAGCAATAGAAACAGAAACTGCAGGACCAACAACTGCAGCGCCAGCAGCTGCAGCACCAGCAGCAAAAACAGGAGAAACAGTAACAAAAACAGCAGCAGAAACAGCAGCACCAGCACCAGCAGCAACAATACCAGCAACAGCAGCAACAGCAGCAGCACCAGCAGCAACCGCAGCAGCAACAGCTGCAGCAGCAGCAACACCAGCAGCAACAGCAAGAGCACCAGCAGTGGCAACACAAGCAGCAGCAGCAACAGCAGCCGTATCAATAATAACCACAGCAAATGCAGGAGCAACAGATGCAGCTCCAGTGGCAGCAGCAGCAGCAGCACCAACAGCCCCAGCAGCAGCACCAGCACCAGCAGCAACAGCAGTAGTAGTACCAACACCAGCAGAAACAGTAGCAGCAGCAGCCACAGCACCAGCGACAGCAGCAACACCAGCAGAAGCAGCAATAGCAGCAGCCCAGGAAGCAGCAGAACCAGCAGCAGATGCAGCAGCCATAGCACCAGCATCAGTAGCAAATACACCACCAGCAGTAGTCGCAGCAGCAGCAACACAAGCAGCAGCAATAGAAACAGCAGCAGAAGCAGCAGCAGCAACAGTATCAGCAACAGCAGCATCAACAGCAAGAGCAGCAGCACCATCACCAGCATCAGTAGCAGCAACACCACCAGCAGTAGTCACAGTAGCAGCAACAATAGCAGCAGCAACAGCAACATCAGCAGCAAGAGCTCGAGCAGCAGCATTACCAGCAGCAACAAGAGCAGCAACAGCCACAGCAGCAGCACCAGCACCAGCAACAATGGCAGCAGCAGCAGCAACAGCAGTAGCACCCACACCAGCAACAGCAGGAGCAGCAACAACAGGAGCACCGTCACCAGCAGCAGCAGCTGCACCAACAATAGCAACAGCAACAGGACCAGTAGCAACAACAGCAGCACCAGTAACAACAGAAGCAGCATCAGCAGCAGTACCAGCACCAGCAACACCAGCAGCAACAGCAAGAGCAACAGCAGCAGAAACAGCAACAGCAGGAGTAGCAGCAATAGCAAGACAAACTGCAGGACCAACAGCAGCGGCAGCAGCACCAGCAAGAGCAGCAGCAACAGCAAGAGCAACAGCACCATCACCAGCAGCAGTAGCAGCAGCACCACCAGCAGTAGTAGCAGCAGCAGCACCACCAGCAGCAGCATCAGCAGCAGCAGCAGCAACAGCAGCAGTAGCACCAACATATGCAGAAACAGTAGGAGTAGCAGCAACAGCACCAGCAGCAGCAGCACCAACACCAGCAGCACCAACACCAGCAGCAACAGCAGCAGCACCAGCAGCAGCAGCAATAGCAGCACCAACACCAGCTACAACAGCAGATGCACCACCACCAGCAGCAGCAACAGCAGCAAAATGAACAGCAGCAGCAGCACCACCAGCAGCAGCACCAACAGCAGCAGCAACAGCAGCAGCACCAACAACAGCAACAACAGCAGCACCAGCACCAGCAGCAGCAACAACAGCAGTAGCACCAAAACCAGCAACAACAGAAACAGCAACAGGAGCAGCAGCAACAACAGCAGCACCAGCAACAGCAGAAGCAGCAACAGCAGCAGTACAAACATCAGCAACAACAGCAGCAGAAGCAACAGCAGTAGCACTCACACCAGCCACAACAGCTGCAGCAACAACAGCAGCAGCAGCAACAACAGCAGCACCAACCCCACCAGCAGCAGCAGCACCAACAACAGCAACAGCAACAGGACCAATAGCAACAGCAACAGCACCATCACCAGCATCAGTAGCAACAACACCACCAGCAGTAGTCGCAGCAGCAGCAACACAAGCAGCAGCAATAGCAACAGCAGCAGAAGCAGCAACAGCAGCAGTATCATCAACAGCAACAGCAGCAGCAACAGCAAGACCAGCAGCACCATCACCAGCAGCAGTAGAAGCAACACCACCAGCGATAGTACCAGCAGCAGAAACAATAGCAGCAGCAACAGCAACAGCAGCAGCAAGAGCACGAGCAGCAGCAATACCAGCAGCAACAAGAGCAGCAACAGCCACAGCATCAGCACCAGCACCAGCAACAACGGCAGCAGCAGCAGCAACAGCAGTAGCACCCACACCAGCAACAGCAGCAGCAGCAACAACAGGAGCACCATCACCAACAGCAGCAGCAGCACCAACAACAGCAACAGCAACAGGACCAGTAGCAACAACAGCAGCACCAGTAACAACAGAAGCAGCAACACCAGCAGCACCAGCAAGAGCAGCAGCACCATCACCAGCAGCAGTAGCAGCAGCACCACCAGCAGTAGTAGCAGTAGCAGCACCACCAGCAGCAGCATCAGCAGCAGCAACAGCAGCAGTAAGACCAACACCTGCAGAAACAGTAGGAGTAGCAGCAACAACACCAGCAGCAGCAGCACCAACACCAGCAGCACCAACACCAGCAGCAACAGCAGCAGCACCAGCAGCAGCAGCAATAGCAGCACCAACACCAGCTGCAACAGCAGAAGCACCACCAGCAGCAGCAACAGCAGCAAAAAGAACAGCAGCAGCAGCAGCACCACCAGCAGCAACAGCACCAGCAGCAGCAGCACCCACAGTAGCAGCACCGACACCAGCAACAACAGCAGCAGCAGCACCAGCAGCAGCAGCAACAGCAGTAGCACCAAAACCAGCAACAACAGCAACAGCAACAGGAGCAGCAACAACAACAGCAGCAGCAACAACAGCAGCACCAGCAACAGCAGAAGCAGCAACAGAAGTACTACCAGCACCAGCAACAGCAGCAGCAACAGCAAGAAAAGCAGCACCATCACCAGCAGCAGTAGAAGCAACACCACCAGCAATAGTACCAGCAATAGTACACTAGCAATAGCAGCAGCACCAACATCAGCAACAGCAGCAGCAGCAACAGCAGTAGCACAAACACCAGCCACAACAGCTGCAGCAACAACAGCAGCAGCAGCAACAACAGCAGCACCAACCCGACCAGCAGCAGCAGCATCAACAACAGCAACAGCAACAGGACCAATAGCAACAGCAACAGCACCATCACCAGCATCAATAGCAACAACACCACCAGCAGTAGTTGCAGCAGCAGCAACACAAGCAGCAGCAATAGCAACAGCAGCAGAAGCAGCAACACCAGCAGCAACAGCAAGAGCAACAGTAGCAGCAACAGCAACAGCAGGATTAGCAGCAATAGCAAGACCAACTGCAGGACCAACAGCAGCGGCAGCAGCACCAGCAAGAGCAGCAGCAACAGCAAGAGCAACTGCACCATCACCAGCAGCAGAACCAGCAGCACCACCAGCAGTAGTAGCAGCAGCAGCACCACCAGCAGCAGCATCAGCAGCACCAGCAACAGTAACAGCAGCAGCACCAACAACACCAGCAGCAACACCAGAACCAACAGCACCAGCAGCAGCACAAGCACCAGCAGCAGCAACAGCAGCAGCAAGAGCCACAGCACCAGTAGCAGCAACACCACCAGCAATAGTCGCAGCAGCAGCAACACTAACACGAGAAGGAGCGGCAACACCAGTAGCAACAACACAAGCAACAGCAGCAGCAGCACCAGCAGCAACAGCAGCAGTGGCACCAACACCAGCAGAAACAGTAGCAGCAGCAGCCACAGCAACAAAGCAGCAACAACAGCAGCATCCATAGCAGAAGCAAAAGTAACAGCAGCAGCACCACCAACATCAGCAGCATCACAGAACCAACAGCACCAGTAGCAGCCGGACCATTGCGAGCAATGCCAGCAACAGCTGCAGCAGGAACAGCAACAGTACCTGCAAAAACAGCAGCAGAAACACCAGCAGCAACTGCAGCTGTATCAGTAGCAGCAGCACCAGCACCAGCAGCATCAAAACAAGCAGCAGCCACAGCACCAGTAGCACCAACACCAACAACAACAGCTGCAGCAACAGCAGCAACATCAGCAGCTGAACGAACACCAGCAGCATCAGCAGCAGCAACAACTGTAACAGCAACAGGACCAGCAGCAACAACAGCAGCACCAGCAACAGCAGAAGCAGCAACAACAGCACTACCAGCACCAGCAACAGCAACAGCAACAGCAAGAGCAGTAGCACCATCACCAGCAGCAGTAGCAGCAACACAACCAGCAGTAGTAGCAGCAGCAACACCAAAATCAGCAGCAACAACAGCAGCAGCAACAGCAGCATCAGCACCAGCAACAACAGCGGCAGTAACAACAGCAGCAGCAGCAACAGCAGCAGCTACAGCAGCAACACCTGCAAAAACACCAGCAGAAGCAGCAACAGCCGCAGCCCATGCAGCAGCAGCATTAGCAGCAACAGCAGCAGCACCATCAACACCAGCAGCAGCACCGGCACCAACAGCCCTAGCAGCAGCAAAACCAATGTGAGCGTATCCAGCAACAGTTGCAGCAGCAAAAGCAACGGTACCTGCAACAACAACAGAAACACCAGCAGCAACAGCACCTGTATCAGTAGCACCAGCACCAGCAGCATCAACACCAGCAGCAGCCACAGCACCAGCAACAGCAACAGCAGCAGCAAGAGCAGCAGCAACACCAGCAGCAACAGCAGCAACACCACCAACAGTAGTAGCAGCAGAAGCAACACGAGCAGCAGCAACAGCAACAGCAGTAGCAACAGCAGCAGCAGTAACACCAGCAACAACAGCAGCTGCAGCACCAGCAGCAGCAATAGCAGTAGCACCAACACCAGCAACAACAGCTGCAGCAACAGCAGCAGCAACAGCAGCAAAACCAATACCAGCACCAGAAACAGCAACAGCAACAGCAACAGCAAGACCTGCAGCACCATCATTAGCAGAAGTTGCAGCAACACCAACAGCAGTAGTAGCAGCAGCAACACCAAAATCAGCAGCACAAACATCAACAGCAACGGCAGCAGCAGCTCCAGCAACAACAGCAACAGCACCAGTACCAGCAACAGCAGCAACTACAGCAGCAGCAACAGCAGCAATAGCAGCAGCAACAGCAACAGCAGCACCAATACCAGCAACAGCAGCAACAACAGCAGCAGCAGCAACAGCAGCAATACCTGCAGTAACACCAGCAGAAGCAGCAACAGCAGCGGCCCAGGCAGCAGCAGCACCAGCAGCAACAGCAGCAGCAGCACCAACAGCAGCAGCAGCTTTAGCACGAGCAACGGTAACAGCAGCAGCACCATCAACACCAGCAGCAGCACCGGCACCAACAGCACTAGCAGCAGCAAAACCAGTGAGAGCATAGCCAGCAACAGCTGCAGCAGCAACAGCAACGGTACCTGCAACAACAACAACAGAATCACCAGCAGCAACAGCAGCTGTATCAGTAGCAGCAGCACCAGCAGGAGCAACACCAGCAGCAGCCATAACACCAGCAACAGTAGCAGCAAGAACAGCAGCAGCACCAGCAGCAACAATACCTGCAACTACAGCGGCAGCACCAACAGCACCACGAGCAGCAACAGCAGCATCAGCAGCAGCAGCAACAGCAGCAGCACCAGCAGCAACACTAGCATCAGCAACGGCAGCAGCAACCGCAAGAGCAGCAGCACCTGCACCAGCAGCAGTGGCTGCAAAACCACCAGCAGCAGCAACACCAGCAGCAAAAGCAAGAGCAGCACCAGCAGCAACAGAAAGAGCAGCAGCAGTAGCAGCAACAACACCAGTAGTAGTAGCAGCAGCAACAACACTAGCAGCAGCAACAGCAACATCAGCAGCAATAGCAACAGCAGCAGCAACAACAACAGTAACAACAGCAGCAACAGCAGCAGCAGCGGCAAAAACAATAGTACCAACACCAGCAACAACAGCAGCAGCAGCAAAAGCATTAGTACCAACACCAGCAACAGCAGCTGCTGCAACAGCAGCAGCAACAGCAACAACAGCAGCAGCACCAACACCACCAGCAGCAGCAGCACCAACAACAGCAACAGCAACAGGACCAGCAGCAACAACAGCAGCACCAGCAACAGCAGAAGCAGCAACAGCAGCAGCAACAGCAACAGCAACAGCAGCAGCACCAACACCAGCAACAACAGCAGCAGCAACATGACCAGCAGCAACAGCAGCAGCAACAGCAAGAGCTGCATCACCATCACCAGCAGCAGTAGCAGCAATACCAGCAGCAGTAGTAGCAGCAACAGCAACACTAGCAGCAGCAACAGCAACAGCAACAACAGCAGCAACAACAGCAGCAACAGCAAGAGCACGAGCAGCAGCACCACCAGCAGCAGTAGCAGCTATAGCAACAGCAACTGCAGGACCAGCAGCTGCAGCCACAGCACAGCAGCACCAGCAGCAACAGCAGCAGAAACAACAACAACTACAGGTGCAGCAACAGCAGCAGCAGCACTAGCAGCAACAGCAGCAGCAACAGTACCAGCAACAGCAGCATCTACAGCACCAGCACCAGCAGCAACACCAGCAGCAACAGCAGCAACACCAGTTCCAGCAGCAGCACCAGCAGCAGCAACAACAACAGCAGCCACAGCATCAGAAACAGCAGCAATAGCAACAGCAGCAGCAACAACAGCTGCAACAGCAGCAGCAGCACCAGCACTAGTAGCAGCAACAGCAGCAACAGCAGCAGTGGCACCAACACCAGCAGAAACAACAGCAACACCACCAACAGTAGTAGCAGCAGCAGCAACAATAACAGCTGCAGCAGCAACAGCAGCAGCAACAGCAGCGGCAACACCAGCAGCAACAACAGCAACACCACCAACAGTAGTGGCAGCAGCAGCAACACTAGCAGCAGCAACAGCAACAGCAGCAGCAACAGCAGCAGTAGCAACACCAGCAGCAACAGCTGCAGCAGCCTTTGCACCAGCAACAGCAGCAGCAAGAGCAGCAGCAGCACCAGCAGCAACAGCTGCAGCAACAGTACCAGCAAATACAGCGGCAGCCACAACAGCACCACCAGCAGCAAAAGCAGCGTCAGCAGCAGCAGCAACTGCAGCAGCACCAGCAGCAACAGCAGCTGCAGAAGCACCAGTACCAGCAACAGCAATAACAACAGCAGCAGAGGCAACAACAGCGGCAACAGCAGCAACACCAGCAGAAGCAGTAACAGCCGCAGCCCACACAGCAGCAGCACCAGCAGCAACAGCAGCAGCAGCAGCACCAACAGCAGCAACAGCCATAGCACGAGCAACGGTAACAGCAGCAGCACCATCAACACCAGCTGCAGCACCGGCACCAACAGCTCTAGCAGCAGCAAAGCCAGTGCAAACATAGACAGCAACAGCTGCAGCAGCAACAGCAACAGTACCTGCAACAACAACAGAAACACCCGCAACAGCAGCTGTATCAGTAGCAGCAGCTAAAGCAGCAGCAACACCAGCAAAAGCTATTGCACCAGCAATAGCAGCAGCAAGATCAGCAGCAGCACCAGCAGCAACAGATGCAGCAACAGTACCAGCAAATACAGCGGCAGCCACAACAGCACCATCAGCAGCAACAGCAGCATCAGCAGCAGCAGCATCAGCAGCAACAGCAGCAGCAGCACCAGCAGCAGCACTAGCACCAGCAACAGCAGCAGCAACAGAAAGAGAAGCAGCAGCTGCACCAGCAGCAGTAGTAGCAGCAGCAGCAACACTAGCAGCAGCAACAGCAACAGCAGCAGCAGCAGCAACACCAGCAGCAACAGTAAGAGCAACTGCAGCAGCAGCAATAGCAACAGCAACTGCAAGGACAACAGCAGCAGCACCAGCCAAAGCAACAGCAGCAGTAGCAGCAACATCAGCAGCAACAGCAAGAGCACCAGCAGCAGCACCAGCTGTAGTAGTAGCAATAGCAAGGGCAACTGCAGGACCAATAGCCACAGCCTCAGCAGCAGCAGCAGCATCAACAGCAGCAGTAGCACCAATACCAGCAGAAACAGTAGCAGCAGCAGCCACAGCAACAGCAGCAACACCAGCAGCAACACCAGCAAAAGCAGCAAAAACAGCAGCCCAGGCAGCAGCAGCAAAAGCAGCAACAGCAGCAGCAGCCCCAACAGCAGCAGCTACAGCAGCAGCAGCCATAACAGCAGCAAATGTAACAGCAGCAGCACCACCAACACCAGCAGCATCACAGAACCAACAACACCAGTAGCAGCAGGACCATTGTGAGCAATGCCAGCAACAGCTGCAGCAGTAAGAGCAAAAGTACCTGAAACAACAGCAGCAGAAACACCAGCAGCAACAACAGCTGTATCGGTAGCAGCAGCACCAGCACCAGAGCATCAACACCAGCAGCAGCCACAGCACCATCAACAGCAGAAACAGCAACACCAGCAGCAACAGCAGCAGCAAAAGCAGCGGCAACACCAGCAGCAACACCAGCAACACCACCAACAGTAGTAGCAGCAGCAGCAACAATAACAGCTGCAGCAGCAACAGCAGCAGCAACAGCAGCGGCAACACCAGCAGCAACAACAGCAACACCACCAACAGTAGTAGCAGCAGCAGCAACAATAACAGCTGCAGCAGCAACAGCAGCAGCAACAGCAGCGGCAACACCAGCAGCAACAACAGCAACACCACCAACAGTAGTAGCAGCAGCAGCAACACTAGCAGCAGCAACAGCAACAGCAGCAGCAACAGCAGCAGTAGCAACACCAGCAACAACAGCTGCAGCAACGGCAGCAGCAACGGCAGCAGAACCAACACCAGCAGCAGCAGCAATAACTGCAACAGCAACAGGACCAGCAGCAACACCAGCAGCAACAGTAAGAGCAATTGCAGCAGCAGCAGCAATAGCAACTGCAACTGCAAGGCCAACAGCAGCAGCACCAGCCAAAGCAACAGCAACAGTAGTAGCAACACCAGCAGCAACAGCAAGAGCACCAGCAGCAGCACCACAAGCAGCAGCAGCACCAGTTGCAGTAGTAGCAATAGCAAGGGCAACTGCAGGACCAATAGCCGCAGCCTCAACAGCAGCAGCAGCAGCAACAGCAGCAGTAGGACCAATACCAGCAGAAACAGTAGCAGCAGCAGCCACAGCAACAGCAGCAACACCAGCAAAAGCAGCAAAAACAGCAGCCCAGGCAGCAGCAGCAAAAGCAGCAACAGCGGCAGCAGCACCAACAGCAGCAGCTACAGCAGCAGCAGCCATAACAGCAGCAAATGTAACAGCAGCAGCACCACCAACACCAGCAGCATCACAGCACCAACAACACCAGTAGCAGCAGGACCATTGTGAGCAATGCCAGCAACAGCTGCAGCAGTAAGAGCAAAAGTACCTGCAACAACAGCAGCAGAAACTCCAGCAGCAACAGCAGCTGTATCAGTAGCAGCAGCACCAGCACCAGAGCATCAACACCAGCAGCAGCCACAGCACCATCAACAGCAGAAAGAGCAACAGCAGCAGCAACAGCAGCAGCAACACCAGCAGCAACACCAGCAACACCACCAACAGTAGTAGCAGCAGCAGCAACAATAGCAGCAGCAACAGCAACAGCAGCAGCAACAGCAGCAGTAGCAACACCAGCAGCAACAGCAAGAGCACCAGCAGCAGCACCACCAGCAGCAGCACCAGCTGTAGTAGTAGCAATAACAAGGGCAACTGCAGGACCAATAGCCACAGCCTCAGCAGCAGCAGCAGCAGCAGCAACAGCAGCAGTAGCACCAACACCAGCAGAAACAGTAGCAGCAGCAGCCACAGCAACAACAGCAACGCCAGCAGTAACACCAGCAAAAGCAGCAAAAACAGCAGCCCAGGCAGCAGCAGCAAAAGCAGCAACAGCAGCAGCAGCACAAACAGCAGCAGCTACAGCAGCAGCAGCCATAACAGCAGCAAAAGTAACAGCAGCAGCACCACCAACACCAGCAGCATCACAGCACCAACAGCACCAGTAGCAGCAGGACCATTGCAAGCAATGCATGCAACAGCTGCAGCAGTAAGAGCAAAAGTACCTGCAACAACAGCAGCAGAAACACCAGCAGCAACAGCAGCTGTATCAGTAGCAGCAGCACCAGCACCAGAACATCAACACCAGCAGCAGCCACAGCACCAGCAACAACAGAAACAGCAACAGCAGCAGCAACAGCAGCAGCAACAGCAGCGGCAACACCAGCAGCAACAGCAGCAACACCAGCAACAGTAGTAGCAGCAGCAGCAACACTAGCAGCAGCAACAGCAACAGCAGCAGCAACAGCAGCAGTAGCAACACCAGCAACAACAGCTGCAGCAACAGCAGCAGCAAGAGCAGTAGAAACAACACCAGCAGCAGCAGCAATAACTGCAACAGCAACAGGACCAGCAGCAACACCAGCAGCAACAGTAAGAGCAACTGCAGCAGCAGCAGCAATAGCAACAGCAACTGCAAGGCCAACAGCAGCAGCACCAGCAACAGCAGCAGCAGCACCAGTACCTGCAACAGCAGCAACTACAGCAGCAGCAGCAACAGCAGAAGCTACAGCAGCAACTCCTGCTGCAACACCAGCAGAGGCAGCAACAGCCGAAGCCCAGGCAGCAGCAGCACCAGCAGCAACAGCAGCAGCAGCAACAACAGCAGCAGCAGCCATAGCACGAGCAACGGTAACAGCAGCAGCACCATCAACACCAGCTGCAGCACCGGCACCAACAGCAATAGCAGCAGCAAAGCCAGTGCAAGCATAACCAGCAACAGCTGCAGCAGCAACAGCAACGGTACCTGCAACAACAACAGAGACACCAGCAACAGCAGCTGTATCAGTAGCAGCAGCTAAAGCAGCAGCAACAGCTGCAGCAGCCATTGCACCAGCAACAGCAGCAGCAAGAGCAGCAGCAGCACCAGCAGCAACAGCTGCAGCAACAGTACCAGCAAATACAGCGGCAGCCACAACAGCACCACCAGCAGCAAAAGCAGCGTCAGCAGCAGCAGCAACTGCAGCAGCACCAGCAGCACCAGCAGCAGCACTAGCACCAGCAACAGCAGCAGCAACAGAAAGAGAAGCAGCAGCTGCACCAGCAGCAGTATTAGCAGCAGCAGCAACATTAGCAACAGCAACAGCAGTAGCAACACCAGCAGCAACAGTAAGAGCAACAGCAACAGCAGCAGCAACAGCAGCAGTAGCAACACCAGCAACAACAGCTGCAGCAACAGCAGCAGCAACAGCAGCAGAAGCAACACCAGCAGCAGCAGCAACAACTGCAATAGCAACAGGACCAGCAGCAACAGCAGCAGCACCAGGAACAGCAGAAGCAGCAGCACCATCACCAGCAGCAGTAGCAGCTACACAACCAGCAGTAGTAGCAGCAGCACCACCAAAATCAGCAGCAACAACAGCAGCAGCAACGGCAGCAGCAGCACCAACAACAGCAGCAGCATTAGTACCAGCAACAGCAGCAGCAACAGCAGAAGCAAGAGCAGCAGCAACACCAGCAGCAACAGCAGCATCAGCACCAGCAACAACAGCAGCAGCAGCAGCAGCACTAGAAGCAGCAACAGCAGCAGCAACAGCAAGAGCAGCAGCACCTGCACCAGCAGCAGTAGCAGCAACACCACCAGCAGCAGCAACGCCAGCAGCAACAGCAAGAGCAGCACCAGCAGCAGCACCACAAGCAGCAGCAGCAACAGTAGTAGTAGCAGCATTATCTACAGCAACAGCAGGAAGAACAGCACCAGAAGCAGCTGCACCAACAGCAGCAGCACCAACACCAGCAGCAACAGCAGCGGCACCAGCAGCAGTAGTAATAGCAGCACCAACACCAGCTACAACTGCAGATGCACCACCAGCAGCAGCAGCAACAGCAGCAAAAGGAACAGCAGCAGCAGCAGCACCAGCAGCAGCAGCACCAACAGCAACAGCAACAGCAGCAGCACCAGCTACAGCAGTAGCACCAGCAGCAACAGCAGCAGCAGCAGCAACAGCAACAGCAACAGCAGCAACAGCCATAGAACCAGCAACAGTAAAAGCAGCAGCACCACCAACACCAGCAGCATCACAAGCACCAATAGCACCAGGAGCAGCAACATCAGTGCGAGCAATGCCAGTAACAGTTACAGCAGCACCAGCCCAGCAGCACCAACATCAGCAGCTGCCACAGCACCAGCAACACCATCAACAGCAACAGCAGCAGCAAGAGCAGCCACAGCACCAGCAGCAACAGCAGCAGCAACATGACCAGCAACTACAGCAGCAGCAACAACAACAACACCAGCAGCAACACCAGCATCAGCACCAGCAACAACAGCAGCAGCACCAGCAGCACCAGCAGCAGCTCTAGCAGCAGCAACAGCAGCAGCAAAAGCAAGAGCAGCAGCACCTGCACCAGCAGCAGTAGCAGCAACACCACCAGCAGCAGCAACAACAACAGCAACAGCAAGAGCAGCACCAGCAGCAGCACCACTAACAGCAGCAGCAACAGGAGCAGTAGCAACAATAGCTACAGCACCAGCAGGAACAACAGCACCAGAAGCAGCAGCACCAACACCAGCAGCACCAACATCAGCAGCAACAGCAGCAGCACCAGCAGCAGCAGCAATAGCAGCACCAACACCAGCTACAACAGCAGATGCACTACCAGCAGCAGCAGCACCAGCCAAAGCAACAGCAGCAGCACCACCAACACCAGCAGCATCACAGCACCAAAGGCACCAGTAGCAGCAGGACCATTGTAAGCAATGCCAGCAACAGCTGCAGCTGGAACAGCAACAGTACCTGCAAAAACAGCAGCAGAAACACCAGCAGCAACAGCAGCTGTATCAGTAGCAGCAGCACCAGCACCAAGGCATCAACACCAGAAGCAACCACGGCACCAGCAACAGCAACAGAAGCAGCATTTCAGCAGCAAGAGCAGCAGCAACACCAGCAACAACAGCAGCAACAGCAGCAGCAACAGCAGTAGCACCAACACCAGCAACAACAGCTGCAGCAACAGCAGCAGCAACAGCAGCAGAACAAAGAACAGCAGCAGCAGCAATAACTGCAACAGCAACAGGACCAGCAGCAACAACAGCAGCACCAGCAACAGCAGCACCAGCAACAGGAGCACTACCAGCACCAGCAACAGAAACAGCAAGAGCAGCAGCACCATCACCAGCAACAGTAGCAGCAACACCAACAGCAGTAGTAGCAGCAGCAACACCAAAATCAGCAGTAACAACAGCAGCAGCAACGGCAGCAGCAGCACCAGCAACAACAGCAGCAGCACCAGTACCAGCAACAGCAGCAACTACAGCAGCAGCAACAGCAGCAGTAGCAGCAGCAACAGCAACAGCAGCACCAGTACCAGCAAGAGCAGCAACAATAGCAGCAGCAGCAACAGCAGCAAAACCTGCAGCAGCACCAGCAGAAGCAGCAACAGCAGCAGCCCAATCAGCAGAAGCACCAACAGCAGCAGCAGCCATAGCACGAGCAACAGTAACAGCAGCAGCATCACCAACACCAGAAGCAGACCCGGCAACAACTGCACTAGTAGCAGCAAAACCAGTGCGAGCATAGCCAGCAACAGCTGCAGCAGCAACAGCACCAGTACCTGCAACAACAGCAGCAGAAATGCCAGCAGCAACAGCAGCTGTATCAGTAGCAGCAGCACCAGCACCAGCTGCAGCAACACCAGCAGCAGCCACAGCACCAGTGACAGCAGCAATAGCAACAGCAGCAGCAACAACAGCAGCAATGACAGCAGCAGCACCAGCAGCAACAACCAGTTGCAAGAGCAGCAGCAGCACCAGCAGCAACAGCAGCAGCACCAGTACCAGCACTAGTTCCAGCAACAGCAGCAACAGCAGCAGCAGCACCAGCAGCAACAGCAGTAGTAGTACCAACACCAGCAGAAACAGTAGCAGCAGCAGCCACAGCACCAGCGACAGCAGCAACACCAGCAGAAGCAGCAATAGCAGCAGCCCAGGAAGCAGCAGAACCAGCAGCAGCAGCCATAGCACCAGCATCAGTAGCAAATACACCACCAGCAGTAGTCGCAGCAGCAGCAACACAAGCAGCAGCAATAGAAACAGCAGCAGAAGCAGCAACAGCAACAGTATCAGCAACAGCAGCATCAACAGCAAGAGCAGCAGCACCATCACCAGCATCAGTAGCAGCAACACCACCAGCAGTAGTCACAGTAGCAGCAACAATAGCAGCAGCAACAGCAACATCAGCAGCAAGAGCTCGAGCAGCAGCATTACCAGCAGCAACAAGAGCAGCAACAGCCACAGCAGCAGCACCAGCACCAGCAACAATGGCAGCAGCAGCAGCAACAGCAGTAGCACCCACACCAGCAACAGCAGGAGCAGCAACAACAGGAGCACCGTCACCAGCAGCAGCAGCTGCACCAACAATAGCAACAGCAACAGGACCAGTAGCAACAACAGCAGCACCAGTAACAACAGAAGCAGCATCAGCAGCAGTACCAGCACCAGCAACACCAGCAGCAACAGCAAGAGCAACAGCAGCAGCAACAGCAACAGCAGGAGTAGCAGCAATAGCAAGACAAACTGCAGGACCAACAGCAGCGGCAGCAGCACCAGCAAGAGCAGCAGCAACAGCAAGAGCAACAGCACCATCACCAGCAGCAGTAGCAGCAGCACCACCAGCAGTAGTAGCAGCAGCAGCACCACCAGCAGCAGCATCAGCAGCAGCAGCAGCAACAGCAGCAGTAGCACCAACATATGCAGAAACAGTAGGAGTAGCAGCAACAGCACCAGCAGCAGCAGCACCAACACCAGCAGCACCAACACCAGCAGCAACAGCAGCAGCACCAGCAGCAGCAGCAATAGCAGCACCAACACCAGCTACAACAGCAGATGCACCACCACCAGCAGCAGCAACAGCAGCAAAATGAACAGCAGCAGCAGCACCACCAGCAGCAGCACCAACAGCAGCAGCAACAGCAGCAGCACCAACAACAGCAACAACAGCAGCACCAGCACCAGCAGCAGCAACAACAGCAGTAGCACCAAAACCAGCAACAACAGAAACAGCAACAGGAGCAGCAGCAACAACAGCAGCACCAGCAACAGCAGAAGCAGCAACAGCAGCAGTACAAACATCAGCAACAACAGCAGCAGAAGCAACAGCAGTAGCACTCACACCAGCCACAACAGCTGCAGCAACAACAGCAGCAGCAGCAACAACAGCAGCACCAACCCCACCAGCAGCAGCAGCACCAACAACAGCAACAGCAACAGGACCAATAGCAACAGCAACAGCACCATCACCAGCATCAGTAGCAACAACACCACCAGCAGTAGTCGCAGCAGCAGCAACACAAGCAGCAGCAATAGCAACAGCAGCAGAAGCAGCAACAGCAGCAGTATCATCAACAGCAACAGCAGCAGCAACAGCAAGACCAGCAGCACCATCACCAGCAGCAGTAGAAGCAACACCACCAGCGATAGTACCAGCAGCAGAAACAATAGCAGCAGCAACAGCAACAGCAGCAGCAAGAGCACGAGCAGCAGCAATACCAGCAGCAACAAGAGCAGCAACAGCCACAGCATCAGCACCAGCACCAGCAACAACGGCAGCAGCAGCAGCAACAGCAGTAGCACCCACACCAGCAACAGCAGCAGCAGCAACAACAGGAGCACCATCACCAACAGCAGCAGCAGCACCAACAACAGCAACAGCAACAGGACCAGTAGCAACAACAGCAGCACCAGTAACAACAGAAGCAGCAACACCAGCAGCACCAGCAAGAGCAGCAGCAACAGCAAGAGCAACAGCACCATCACCAGCAGCAGTAGCAGCAGCACCACCAGCAGTAGTAGCAGTAGCAGCACCACCAGCAGCAGCATCAGCAGCAGCAACAGCAGCAGTAAGACCAACACCTGCAGAAACAGTAGGAGTAGCAGCAACAGCACCAGCAGCAGCAGCACCAACACCAGCAGCACCAACACCAGCAGCAACAGCAGCAGCACCAGCAGCAGCAGCAATAGCAGCACCAACACCAGCTGCAACAGCAGAAGCACCACCAGCAGCAGCAACAGCAGCAAAAAGAACAGCAGCAGCAGCAGCACCACCAGCAGCAACAGCACCAGCAGCAGCAGCACCAACAGTAGCAGCACCGACACCAGCAACAACAGCAGCAGCAGCACCAGCAGCAGCAGCAACAGCAGTAGCACCAAAACCAGCAACAACAGCAACAGCAACAGGAGCAGCAACAACAACAGCAGCAGCAACAACAGCAGCACCAGCAACAGCAGAAGCAGCAACAGAAGTACTACCAGCACCAGCAACAGCAGCAGCAACAGCAAGAAAAGCAGCACCATCACCAGCAGCAGTAGAAGCAACACCACCAGCAATAGTACCAGCAATAGTACACTAGCAATAGCAGCAGCACCAACATCAGCAACAGCAGCAGCAGCAACAGCAGTAGCACAAACACCAGCCACAACAGCTGCAGCAACAACAGCAGCAGCAGCAACAACAGCAGCACCAACCCGACCAGCAGCAGCAGCATCAACAACAGCAACAGCAACAGGACCAATAGCAACAGCAACAGCACCATCACCAGCATCAATAGCAACAACACCACCAGCAGTAGTTGCAGCAGCAGCAACACAAGCAGCAGCAATAGCAACAGCAGCAGAAGCAGCAACACCAGCAGCAACAGCAAGAGCAACAGTAGCAGCAACAGCAACAGCAGGATTAGCAGCAATAGCAAGACCAACTGCAGGACCAACAGCAGCGGCAGCAGCACCAGCAAGAGCAGCAGCAACAGCAAGAGCAACTGCACCATCACCAGCAGCAGAACCAGCAGCACCACCAGCAGTAGTAGCAGCAGCAGCACCACCAGCAGCAGCATCAGCAGCACCAGCAACAGTAACAGCAGCAGCACCAACAACACCAGCAGCAACACCAGAACCAACAGCACCAGCAGCAGCACAAGCACCAGCAGCAGCAACAGCAGCAGCAAGAGCCACAGCACCAGTAGCAGCAACACCACCAGCAATAGTCGCAGCAGCAGCAACACTAACACGAGAAGGAGCGGCAACACCAGTAGCAACAACACAAGCAACAGCAGCAGCAGCACCAGCAGCAACAGCAGCAGTGGCACCAACACCAGCAGAAACAGTAGCAGCAGCAGCCACAGCAACAAAGCAGCAACAACAGCAGCATCCATAGCAGAAGCAAAAGTAACAGCAGCAGCACCACCAACATCAGCAGCATCGCAGAACCAACAGCACCAGTAGCAGCCGGACCATTGCGAGCAATGCCAGCAACAGCTGCAGCAGGAACAGCAACAGTACCTGCAAAAACAGCAGCAGAAACACCAGCAGCAACTGCAGCTGTATCAGTAGCAGCAGCACCAGCACCAGCAGCATCAAAACAAGCAGCAGCCACAGCACCAGTAGCACCAACACCAACAACAACAGCTGCAGCAACAGCAGCAACAACAGCAGCTGAACGAACACCAGCAGCATCAGCAGCAGCAACAACTGTAACAGCAACAGGACCAGCAGCAACAACAGCAGCACCAGCAACAGCAGTAGCAGCAACAACAGCACTACCAGCACCAGCAACAGCAACAGCAACAGCAACAGCAAGAGCAGTAGCACCATCACCAGCAGCAGTAGCAGCAACACAACCAGCAGTAGTAGCAGCAGCAACACCAAAGTCAGCAGCAACAACAGCAGCAGCAACAGCAGCATCAGCACCAGCAACAACAGCGGCAGTAACAACAGCAGCAGCAGCAACAGCAGCAGCTACAGCAGCAACACCTGCAGCAACACCAGCAGAAGCAGCAACAGCCGCAGCCCATGCAGCAGCAGCATTAGCAGCAACAGCAGCAGCAGCACCAACAGCAGCAGCAGCCATTGCACGAGCAACAGTAACAGCAGCAGCACCATCAACACCAGCAGCAGCACCGGCACCAACAGCCCTAGCAGCAGCAAAACCAATGTGAGCGTATCCAGCAACAGTTGCAGCAGCAAAAGCAACGGTACCTGCAACAACAACAGAAACACCAGCAGCAACAGCACCTGTATCAGTAGCACCGGCACCAGCAGCATCAACACCAGCAGCAGCCACAGCACCAGCAACAGCAACAGCAGCAGCAAGAGCAGCAGCAACACCAGCAGCAACAGCAGCAACACCACCAACAGTAGTAGCAGCAGAAGCAACACGAGCAGCAGCAACAGCAACAGCAGTAGCAACAGCAGCAGCAGTAACACCAGCAACAACAGCAGCTGCAGCACCAGCAGCAGCAATAGCAGTAGCACCAACACCAGCAACAACAGCTGCAGCAACAGCAGCAGCAACAGCAGCAAAACCAATACCAGCACCAGAAACAGCAACAGCAACAGCAACAGCAAGACCTGCAGCACCATCATTAGCAGAAGTTGCAGCAACACCAACAGCAGTAGTAGCAGCAGCAACACCAAAATCAGCAGCACAAACAGCAGCAGCAACGGCAGCAGCAGCTCCAGCAACAACAGCAACAGCACCAGTACCAGCAACAGCAGCAACTACAGCAGCAGCAACAGCAGCAATAGCAGCAGCAACAGCAACAGCAGCACCAATACCAGCAACAGCAGCAACAACAGCAGCAGCAGCAACAGCAGCAATACCTGCAGCAACACCAGCAGAAGCAGCAACAGCAGCGGCTCAGGCAGCAGCAGCACCAGCAGCAACAGCAGCAGCAGCACCAACAGCAGCAGCAGCTATAGCACGAGCAACGGTAACAGCAGCAGCACCATCAACACCAGCAGCAGCACCGGCACCAACAGCACTAGCAGCAGCAAAACCAGTGAGAGCATAGCCAGCAACAGCTGCAGCAGCAACAGCAACGGTACCTGCAACAACAACAACAGAATCACCAGCAGCAACAGCAGCTGTATCAGTAGCAGCAGCACCAGCAGGAGCAACACCAGCAGCAGCCATAACACCAGCAACAGCAGCAGCAACAGTAGCAGCAAGAACAGCAGCAGCACCAGCAGCAACAATACCTGCAACTACAGCGGCAGCACCAACAGCACCACGAGCAGCAACAGCAGCATCAGCAGCAGCAGCAACAGCAGCAGCACCAGCAGCAACACTAGCATCAGCAACGGCAGCAGCAACAGCAAGAGCAGCAGCACCTGCACCAGCAGCAGTGGCTGCAAAACCACCAGCAGCAGCAACACCAGCAGCAAAAGCAAGAGCAGCACCAGCAGCAACAGAAAGAGCAGCAGCAGTAGCAGCAACAACACCAGTAGTAGTAGCAGCAGCAACAACACTAGCAGCAGCAACAGCAACATCAGCAGCAATAGCAACAGCAGCAGCAACAACAACAGTAACAACAGCAGCAACAGCAGCAGCGGCAAAAACAATAGTACCAACACCAGCAACAACAGCAGCAGCAGCAAAAGCATTAGTACCAACACCAGCAACAGCAGCTGCTGCAACAGCAGCAGCAACAGCAACAACAGCAGCAGCACCAACACCTCCAGCAGCAGCAGCACCAACAACAGCAACAGCAACAGGACCAGCAGCAACAACAGCAGCACCAGCAACAGCAGAAGCAGCAACAGCAGCAGCAACAGCAACAGCAACAGCAGCAGCACCAACACCAGCAACAACAGCAGCAGCAACATGACCAGCAGCAACAGCAGCAGCAACAGCAAGAGCTGCATCACCATCACCAGCAGCAGTAGCAGCAATACCAGCAGCAGTAGTAGCAGCAGCAGCAACACTAGCAGCAGCAACAGCAACAGCAACAACAGCAGCAACAACAGCAGCAACAGCAAGAGCACGAGCAGCAGCACCACCAGCAGCAGTAGCAGCAATAGCAACAGCAACTGCAGGACCAGCAGCTGCAGCCACAGCACAGCAGCACCAGCAGCAACAGCAGCAGAAACAACAACAACTACAGGTGCAGCAACAGCAGCAGCAGCACTAGCAGCAACAGCAGCAGCAACAGTACCAGCAACAGCAGCATCTACAGCACCAGCACCAGCAGCAACACCAGCAGCAACAGCAGCAGCACCAGTTCCAGCACCAGCACCAGCAGCAGCAACAACAACAGCAGCCACAGCATCAGAAACAGCAGCAATAGCAACAGCAGCAGCAACAACAGCTGCAACAGCAGCAGCAGCACCAGCACTAGTAGCAGCAACAGCAGCAACAGCAGCAGTGGCACCAACACCAGCAGAAACAGTAGCAGCAGCGGCCACTGCAACAGCAGCAACACCAGCAGCAACACCAACAGAAGCAGCAACAACAGCAGCCCAGGCAGCAGCAGCAAAAACAGCAACAGCAGCAGCAGCACCAACAGCAGCAGCAACAGCAGCAACAGCCATAGCAGCTGCAAAAGTAACAGCAGCTCCACCACCAACACCAGCAGCATCACAGCACCAACTGCACCAGCAGCAGCAACACCAACAACAACAGCAGCCGCATGAGCAGCAGCAGCAATAGCAGCAGAAGCAGCAAGAGCAGAAGCCCAGACAGCAGCCACAACAGCAGCAACAGCACCAACAGCAGCAGCAGCCAAAGCACCAGCAACAGCAACATCAGCAGCATCAGCAGCACCAGCAGCAGCACCAGCACCAACAGCACCAGCAGCAGCAACACCAGTGCGAGCATAACCAGCAAAAGCTGCAGCAGCAACAGCAACAGTACCTGCAACAAAAGCAGCAGCAACGCCAGCAGTAACAGTGGCTGTATCAGTAGCATCAGCACCAGCACCAGCAGCAGCAACAACAGCAGCAGCCACAGCACTATTAACAGCAGCAAAAGCAACAGCAGCAGCAACAACAGCAGCAGCACCAGCAGCAACACCAGCTGCAACAGCAGCAACAGCACCAGCAGCAACAGCAGCAGCACCAGTACCAGCACTAGTACCAGCAACAGCAGCAACAGCAGCAGCAGCACCAGCGGCAACAGCAGCAGTGGCACCAACACCAGCAGAAACAGTAGCAGCAGCAGCCACAGCAACAGCAGCAACACCAGCAGCAACAACAACAGAAGCAGCAACAACAGCAGCCCAGGCAGCAGCAGCAAAAGCAGCAACAGCAGCAGCAGCACCAACAGCAGCAGCAACAGCAGCAGCAGGCATAGCAGAAGCAAAAGTAACAGCAGCGGCACCACCAACATGAGCAGCATCACAGCACCAACAGCACCAGTAGCAGCAGGACCATTGCGAGCAATGCCAGCAACAGCTGCAGCAGGAACAGCAACAGTAACTGCAACAGCAGCAGCAGAAAAACCAGCAGCAATGACAGCTGTGTCAGTAGCAGCTGCGCCAGCACCAGCAGCATCAACACAACCAGCAGCCACAGCACCAGCAACAGCAACAACAGCAGCAAGAGCAGCAGCAACACCAGCAGCAACAGCAGCAACACCACCAACAGTATTAGTAGTAGCAACAACACTAGCAGCATCAACAGCAACAGCAGTAGCACCAACACCAGCAACAACAGGTGCAGCAACAGCAGCAACAACAGCAGCAGAACCAACACTAGCAGCAACAGCAGCAGCAGCAACAACTGCAACAGCAACAGGTCCAGCAGCAACAACAGCAGCACCAGGAACAGCAGAAGCAGCAGCAGCAGCACTACCAGCACCAGCACCAGCAACAGCAACAACAAGAGCAGCAGCACCATCACCAGCAGCAGTTGCAGTAACACGAGCAGCAGCAGCAGCAGCAGCAACAACTGCAACAGTAACAGGACCAGAGGCAACAACAGCAGCACCAGCAACAGCAGAAGCAGCAACAGCAGCACTACCAGCAGCAGCAACAGCAACAGCAACAGCAAGAGCAGCAGCACCATCACCAGCAGCAGTTGCAGCAATGCCACCAGCAGTAGTAGCAGCAGCAACACCAAAATCAGTTGCAACAACAGCAGCAGCAACAGCAGCAGCAGCAGCAGCAAAAACAGCAACAGCCATAGCACGCGCAACGGTAACAGCAGCAGCACCATCAACACCAGCTGCAGCACCGGCACCAACATCACTGGCAGCAGCAAAGCCAGTGCAAGCATAGCCAGCAACAGCTGCAGCAGCAACAGCAACGGCACCTGCAACAACAACAGAAACACCAGCAACAACAGCTGTATCAGTAGCAGCAGCTAAAGCAGCAGCAAGACCAGCAACAGCCATTGTACCAGCAACAGCAGCAGCAACAGCTGCAGCAACAGTACCAGCAAATACAGCAGCAGCCACAACAGCACCACCAGCAGCAACAGCAGCATCAGCAGCAGCAGCAGCAGCAGCAGCAGCACTAGAACCAGCAACAGCAGCAGCAAAAGCACGAGAAGCAGCAGCTGCACCAGTAGCAGTAGTAGCAGCAGCAGCAACACTAGCAGCAGCAACAGCAACAGCAGCAGCAGCAGCAACACCAGCAGCAACAGTAAGAGCAACTGCAGCAGCAGCAGCAATAGCAACAGCAACTGCAAGGCCAACAGCACCAGCACCAGCCAAAGCAACAGCAGCAGTAGCAGCAACACCAGCAGCAACAACAAGAGCACCAGCAGCAGCACCACCAGCAGCAGCAGCACCAGCTGTAGTAGTAGCAAAAGCAAGGGCAACTGCAGGACCAATAGCCGCAGCCTCAGCAGCAGCAGCAGCAGCCTCAGCAGCAGCAGCAGCAGCAACAACAGCAGTAGCACCAATACCAGCAGAAACAGCAGCAGCAGCAGCCACAGCAACAGCAGCAACATCAGCACCAACAGCAACAAAAGCAGCAAAAACAGCAGCCCAGGCAGCAGCAGCAAAAGCAGCAACAGCGGCAGCAGCACCAACAGCAGCAGCTACAGCAGCAGCAGCCATAACAGCAGCAAATGTAACAGCAGCAGCACCACCAACACCAGCAGCATCACAGCACCAACAGCACCAGTAGCAGCAGGACCATTGTGAGCAATGCCAGCAACAGCTGCAGCAGTAAGAGCAAAAGTACCTGCAACAACAGCAGCAGAAACACCAGCAGCAACAACAGCTGTATCAGTAGCACCAGCACCAGCACCAGAGCATCAACACCAGCAGCAGCCACAGCACCAGCAACAGCAGCAACAGCAACAGCAGCAGCAACAGCAGCAGCAAGAGCAGCAGCAACTCCAGCAGCAACAGAAGCAACACCACCAACAGTAGTAGCAGCAGCAGCAACACTAGCAGCAGCAACAGCAACAGCAGCAGCAACAGCAGCAGTAGCAAAATCAGCAACATCAGCTGCAGCAACAGCAGCAGCAAAGGCAGCAGAACCAAAACCAGCAGCAGCAGCTATAACTGCAACAGCAACAAGACCAGCAGCAACAACAGCGGCACCAGGAACAGCAGAAGCAGCATCAGCAGCGCTACCAGCACCAGCACAAGCAACAGCAACAGCAAGAGCAGCAGCACCATCACCAGCAGAAGTTGCAGTAACAGAACCAGCAGCCGCAGCAGCAGCAACAATTGCAACAGCAACAGGACCAGCAGTAACAACAGCAGCACCAGCAACGGCAGAAGCAGCAACAGCAGCACTACCAGCACCAGCAACAGCAACAGCAACAGCAAGAGCAGCAGCACCATCACCAGCAGAAGTTGCAGTAACAGAACCAGCAGCCGCAGCAGCAGCAACAATTGCAACAGCAACAGGACCAGCAGCAACAACAGCAGCACCAGCAACAGCAGAAGCAGCAACAGCAGCACCACCAGCACCAGCAACAGCAACAGCAAAAGCAAGAGCAGCACCACCATCACCAGCAGAGGTTGCAGCAACACAACCAGCACTAGTAGCAGCAGCAACACCAAAATCAGCAGCAACGGCAGCAGCAGCACCAGTACCAGCAACAGCAGCAACTACAGCTGCAGAGGCAACAGAAGCAGCTACAGCAACAACACCTGCAGCAACACCAGCAGAAGCAGCAACAGCCGAAGCCCATGCAGCAGCAGCACCAGCAGCAACAGCAGCAGCAGCAGCACCAACAGCAGCAACAGGCATAGCATGAGCAACGGTAACAGCAGCAGCACCATCAACACCAGCTGCAGCACCGGCACCAACAGCACTAGCAGCAGCAAAGCCAGTGCAAGCATAGCCAGCAACAGCTGCAGCAGCAACAGCAACAGTATCTGCAACAACAACAACAGAAACACCCGCAACAGCAGCTGTATCAGTAGCAGCAGCTAAAGCAGCAGCAACACCAGCAACAACTATTGCACCAGCAACAGCAGCAGCAAGAGCAGCAGCAGCACCAGCAGCAACAGCTGCAGCAACAGTACCAGCAAATACAGCGGCAGCCACCACAGCACCATCAGCAGCAACAGCAGCATCAGCAGCAGCAGCATCAGCAGCAGCAGCAGCAGCACCAGCAGCAGCACTAGCACCAGCAACAGCAGCAGCAACAGAAAGAGAAGCAGCAGCTGCACCAGCAGCAGTAGTAGCAGCAGCAGCAACACTAGCAGCAGCAACAGCAACAGCAGCAGCAGCAGCAACACCAGCAGCAACAGTAAGAGCAACTGCAGCAGCAGCAATAGCAACAGCAACTGCAAGGACAACTGCAAGGACAACAGCAGCAGCACCAGCCAAAGCAACAGCAGCAGTAGCAGCAACACCAGCAGCAACAGCAAGAGCACCAGCAGCAGCACCAGCTGTAGTAGTAGCAATAGCAAGGGCAACTGCAGGACCAATAGCCACAGCCTCAGCAGCAGCAGCAGCAGCAACAGCAGCAGTAGCACCAATACCAGCAGAAACAGTAGCGGCAGCAGCCACAGCAACAGCAGCAACACCAGCAGCAACACCAGCAAAAGCAGCAAAAACAGCAGCCCAGGCAGCAGCAGCAAAAGCAGCAACAGCGGCAGCAGCACCAACAGCAGCAGCTACAGCAGCAGCAGCCATAACAGCAGCAAATGTAACAGCAGCAGCACCACCAACACCAGCAGCATCACAGCACCAACAGCACCAGTAGCAGCAGGAACATTGTGAGCAATGCCAGCAACAGCTGCAGCAGTAAGAGCAAAAGTACCTGCAACAACAGCAGCAGAAACACCAGCAGCAACAGCAGCTGTATCAGTAGCAGCAGCACCAGCACCAGAGCATCAACACCAGCAGCAGCCACAGCACCGGCAACAGCAGCAATAGCAACAGCAGCAGCAACAGCAGCAGCAAAAGCAGCGGAAACACCAGCAGCAACACCAGCAACAGCACCAACAGTAGTAGCAGCAGCAGCAACAATAACAGCTGCAGCAGCAACAGCAGCAGCAACAGCAGCGGCAACACCAGCAGCAACAGCAGCAACACCACCAACAGTAGTAGCAGCAGCAGCAACACTAGCAGCAGCAACAGCAACAGCAGCAGCAATAGCAGCAGTAGCAACACCAGCAACAACAGCTGCAGCAACAGCAGCAGCAACAGCAGCAGAACCAACACCAGCAGCAGCAGCAATAACTGCAACAGCAACAGGACCAGCAGCAACACCAGCAGCAACAGTAAGAGCAATTGCAGCAGCAGCAGCAATAGCAACTGCAACTGCAAGGCCAACAGCAGCAGCACCAGCCAAAGCAACAGCAACAGTAGCAGCAACACCAGCAGCAACAGCAAGAGCACCAGCAGCAGCACCACCAGCAGCAGCAGCACCAGTTGCAGTAGTAGCAATAGCAAGGGCAACTGCAGGACCAATAGCCGCAGCCTCAGCAGCAGCAGCAGCAGCAACAGCAGCAGTAGCACCAATACCAGCAGAAACAGTAGCAGCAGCAGCCACAGCAACAGCAGCAACACCAGCAAAAGCAGCAAAAACAGCAGCCCAGGCAGCAGCAGCAAAAGCAGCAACAGCGGCAGCAGCCCCAACAGCAGCAGCTACAGCAGCAGCAACCATAACAGCAGCAAATGTAACAGCAGCAGCACCACCAACACCAGCAGCATCACAGCACCAACAACACCATTAGCAGCAGGACCATTGTGAGCAATGCCAGCAACAGCTGCAGCAGTAAGAGCAAAAGTACCTGCAACAACAGCAGCAGAAACTCCAGCAGCAACAGCAGCTGTATCAGTAGCAGCAGCACCAGCACCAGAGCATCAACACCAGCAGCAGCCACAGCACCATCAACAGCAGAAAGAGCAACAGCAGCAGCAACAGCAGCAGCAACACCAGCAGCAACACCAGCAACACCACCAACAGTAGTAGCAGCAGCAGCAACAATAGCAGCAGCAACAGCAACAGCAGCAGCAACAGCAGCAGTAGCAACACCAGCAGCAACAGCAAGAGCACCAGCAGCAGCACCACCAGCAGCAGCACCAGCTGTAGTAGTAGCAATAACAATGGCAACTGCAGGACCAATAGCCACAGCCTCAGCAGCAGCAGCAGCAGCAGCAACAGCAGCAGTAGCACCAACACCAGCAGAAACAGTAGCAGCAGCAGCCACAGCAACAACAGCAACGCCAGCAGCAACACCAGCAAAAGCAGCAAAAACAGCAGCCCAGGCAGCAGCAGCAAAAGCAGCAACAGCAGCAGCAGCACAAACAGCAGCAGCTACAGCAGCAGCAGCCATAACAGCAGCAAAAGTAACAGCAGCAGCACCACCAACACCAGCAGCATCACAGCACCAACAGCACCAGTAGCAGCAGGACCATTGCGAGCAATGCATGCAACAGCTGCAGCAGTAAGAGCAAAAGTACCTGCAACAACAGCAGCAGAAACACCAGCAGCAACAGCAGCTGTATCAGTAGCAGCAGCACCAGCACCAGAACATCAACACCAGCAGCAGCCACAGCACCAGCAACAACAGAAACAGCAACAGCAGCAGCAACAGCAGCAGCAACAGCAGCGGCCAAACCAGCAGCAACAGCAGCAACACCAGCAACAGTAGTAGCAGCAGCAGCAACACTAGCAGCAGCAACAGCAACAGCAGCAGCAACAGCAGCAGTAGCAACACCTGCAACATCATCTGCAGAAACAGCAGCAGCAACAGCAGCAGAACCAACACCAGCAGCAGCAGCAATAACTGCAACAGCAACAGGACCAGCAGCAACAACAGCGGCACCAGGAACAGCAGAAGCAGCAACAGCAGCACTGTCAGCACCAGTACCAGCAACAGCAACAGCAAGAGCAGCAGCACCATCACCAGCAGCAGTTGCAGCAACACAACCAGCAGCAGCAGCAGCAGGAGCAACAACTGCAACAGCAACAGGACCAGCAGCAGCAACAGCGGCACCAGGAACAGCAGAAGCAGCAACAGCAGCACTTCCAGCACCAGCAACAGCAACAGCAACAGCAACAGCAGCAGCACCATCAACAGCAGCATTTGCAGCAACACAACCAGCAGTAGCAGCAGCAGCAACACCAAAATCAGTAGCAACAACAGCAGCTGCAACGGCAGCAGCAGCACCAGCAACAGCAGCAGCAGCACCAGTACCTGCAACAGCAGCAACTACAGCAGCAGCAGCAACAGCAGAAGCTACAGCAGCAACTCCTGCTGCAACACCAGCAGAGGCAGCAACAGCCGAAGCCCAGGCAGCAGCAGCACCAGCAGCAACAGCAGCAGCAGCACCAACAGCAGCAGCAGCCATAGCACGACCAACGGTAACAGCAGCAGCACCATCAACACCAGCTGCAGCACCGGCACCAACAGCAATAGCAGCAGCAAAGTCAGTGCAAGCGTAACCAGCAACAGCTGCAGCAGCAACAGCAAAGGTACCTGCAACAACAACAGAGACACCAGCAACAGCAGCTGTATCAGTAGCAGCAGCTAAAGCAGCAGCAAAAGCTGCAGCAGCCATTGCACCAGCAACAGCAGCAGCAAGAGCAGCAGCAGCACCAGCAGCAACAGCTGCAGCAACAGTACCAGCAAATACAGTGGCAGCCACAACAGCACCACCAGCAGCAAAAGCAGCGTCAGCAGCAGCAGCAACTGCAGCAGCACCAGCAGCAACAGCAGCAGCAGCAGCACCAGTACCAGCAACAGCAGTAACAACAGCAGCAGAGGCAACAACAGCGGCAACAGCAGCAACACCAGCAGAAGCAGTAACAGCCGAAGCCCACACAGCAGCAGCACCAGCAGCAACAGCAGCAGCAGCCGCACCAACAGCAGCAACAGCCATAGCACGAGCAACGGTAACAGCAGCAGCACCATCAACACCAGCTGCAGCACCGGCACCAACAGCACTAGCAGCAGCAAAGCCAGTGCAAACATAGCCAGCAACAGCTGCAGCAGCAACAGCAACAGTATCTGCAACAACAACAACAGAAACACCCGCAAAGGCAGCTGTATCAGTAGCAGCAGCTAAAGCAGCAGCAACACCAGCAACAGCTTTTGCACCAGAAACAGCAGCAGCAAGAGCAGCAGCAGCACCAGCAGCAACAGCTGCAGCAACAGTACCAGCAAATACAGCGGCAGCCACAACAGCACCATCAGCAGCAACAGCAGCATCAGCAGCAGCAGCATCAGCAGCAGCAGCAGCAGCACCAGCAGCAGCACTAGCACCAGCAACAGCAGCAGCAACAGAAAGAGAAGCAGCAGCTGCACCAGCAGCAGTAGTAGCAGCAGCAGCAACACTAGCAGCAGCAACAGCAACAGCAGCAGCAGCAGCAACACCAGCAGCAACAGTAAGAGCAACTGCAGCAGCAGCAATAGCAACAGCAACTGCAAGGACAACAGCAGCAGCACCAGCCAAAGCAACAGCAGCAGTAGCAGCAACATCAGCAGCAACAGCAAGAGCACCAGCAGCAGCACCAGCTGTAGTAGTAGCAATAGCAAGGGCAACTGCAGGACCAATAGCCACAGCCTTAGCAGCAGCAGCAGCAGCAACAGCAGCAGTAGCACCAATACCAGCAGAAACAGTAGCAGCAGCAGCCACAGCAACAGCAGCAACACCAGCAGCAACACCAGCAAAAGCAGCAAAAACAGCAGCCCAGGCAGCAGCAGCAAAAGCAGCAACAGCGGCAGCAGCACCAACAGCAGCAGCTACAGCAGCAGCAGCCATAACAGCAGCAAATGTAACAGCAGCAGCATCACCAACACCGGCAGCATCACAGCACCAACAGCACCAGTAGCAGCAGGACCATTGTGAGCAATGCCAGCAACAGCTGCAGCAGTAAGAGCAAAAGTACCTGCAACAACAGCAGCAGAAACACCAGCAGCAACAGCAGCTGTATCAGTAGCAGCAGCACCAGCACCAGAGCATCAACACCAGCAGCAGCCACAGCACCAGCAACAGCAGCAATAGCAACAGCAGTAGCAACAGCAGCAGCAAAAGCAGCGGAAACACCAGCAGCAACACCAGCAACAGCACCAACAGTAGTAGCAGCAGCAGCAACAATAACAGCTGCAGCAGCAACAGCAGCAGCAACAGCAGCGGCCAAACCAGCAGCAACAGCAGCAACACCACCAACAGTAGTAGCAGCAGCAGCAACACTAGCAGCAGCAACAGCAACAGCAGCAGCAACAGCAGCAGTAGCAACACCAGCAACAACAGCTGCAGCAACAGCAGCAGCAACAGCAGCAGAACCAACACCAGCAGCAGCAGCAATAACTGCAACAGCAACAGGACCAGCAGCAACACCAGCAGCAAGAGTAAGAGCAATTGCAGAAGCAGCAGCAATAGCAACTGCAACTGAAAGGCCAACAGCAGCAGCATCAGCCAAAGCAACAGCAGCAGTAGCAGCGACACCAGCAGCAACAGCAAGAGCACCAGCAGCAGCACCACCAGCAGCAGCAGCACCAGTTGCAGTAGTAGCAATAGCAAGGGCAACAGCAGGACCAATAGCCGCAGCCTCAGCAGCAGCAGCAGCAGCAACAGCAGCAGTAGCACCAATACCAGCAGAAACAGTAGCAGCAGCAGCCACAGCAACAGCAGCAACACCAGCAGCAACACCAGCAACACCACCAACAGTAGTAGCAGCAGCAGCAACAATAGCAGCAGCAACAGCAACAGCAGCAGCAACAGCAGCAGTAGCAACACCAGCAGCAACAGCAAGAGCACCAGCAGCAGCACCACCAGCAGCAGCACCAGCTGTAGTAGTAGCAATAACAAGGGCAACTGCAGGACCAATAGCCACAGCCTCAGCAGCAGCAGCAGCAGCAACAGCAGCAGTAGCACAAACAGCAGCAGCTACAGCAGCAGCAGCCATATCAGCAGCAAAAGTAACAGCAGCAGCACCACCAACACCAGCAGCATCACAGCACCAACAGCACCAGTAGCAGCAGGACCATTGCGAGCAATGCATGCAACAGCTGCAGCAGTAAGAGAAAAAGTACCTGCAACAAAAGCAGCAGAAACACCAGCAGCAACAGCAGCTGTATCAGTAGCAGCAGCACCAGCACCAGAACATCAACACCAGCAGCAGCCACAGCACCAGCAACAACAGAAACAGCAACAGCAGCAGCAAGAGCAGTAGAAACAACACCAGCAGCAGCAGCAATAACTGCAACAGCAACAGGACTAGCAGCAACACCAGCAGCAACAGCAAGAGCAACTGAAGCAGCAGCAGCAATAGCAACAGCAACTGCAAGGCCAACAGCAGCAGCACCAGCCAAAGCAACAGCAGCAGTAGAAGCAACACCAGAGCAACAGCAAGAGTGCCCGCAGCAGCACCACCAGCAGCAGCAGCACCAGCTGCAGTAGTAGCAATAGCAAGGGCAACTGCAGGACCAATAGCCGCAGCCTCAGCAGCAGCAGCAGCAGCAACAGCAGCAGTAGCACCAATACCAGCAGAAACAGTAGCAGCAGCAGCCACAGCAACAGCAGCAACACCAGCAGCAACACCAGCAAAAGCAGCAAAAACAGCAGCCCAGGCAGCAGCAGCAAAAGCAGCAACAGCGGCAGCAGCACCAACAGCAGCAGCTACAGCAGCAGCAGCCATAACAGCAGCAAATGTAACAGCAGCAGCACCACCAACACCAGCAGCATCACAGCACCAACAACACCAGTAGCAGCAGGACCATTGTGAGCAATGCCAGCAACAGCTGCAGCAGTAAGAGCAAAAGTACCTGCAACAACAGCAGCAGAAACTCCAGCAGCAACAGCAGCTGTATCAGTAGCAGCAGCACCAGCACCAGAGCATCAACACCAGCAGCAGCCACAGCACCATCAACAGCAGAAAGAGCAACAGCAGCAGCAACAGCAGCAGCAACACCAGCAGCAACACCAGCAACACCACCAACAGTAGTAGCAGCAGCAGCAACAATAGCAGCAGCAACAGCAACAGCAGCAGCAACAGCAGCAGTAGCAACACCAGCAGCAACAGCAAGAGCACCAGCAGCCGCACCACCAGCAGCAGCACCAGCTGTAGTAGTAGCAATAACAATGGCAACTGCAGGACCAATAGCCACAGCCTCAGCAGCAGCAGCAGCAGCAACAGCAGCAGTAGCACAAACAGCAGCAGCTACAGCAGCAGCAGCCATATCAGCAGCAAAAGTAACAGCAGCAGCACCACCAACACCAGCAGCATCACAGCACCAACAGCACCAGTAGCAGCAGGACCATTGCGAGCAATGCATGCAACAGCTGCAGCAGTAAGAGCAAAAGTACCTGCAACAAAAGCAGCAGAAACACCAGCAGCAACAGCAGCTGTATCAGTAGCAGCAGCACCAGCAACAGAACATCAACACCAGCAGCAGCCACGGCACTAGCAACAACAGAAACAGCAACAGCAGCAGCAAGAGCAGTAGAAACAACACCAGCAGCAGCAGCAATAACTGCAACAGCAACAGGACCAGCAGCAACACCAGCAGCAACAGCAAGAGCAACTGAAGCAGCAGCAGCAATAGCAACAGCAACTGCAAGGCCAACAGCAGCAGCACCAGCCAAAGCAACAGCAGCAGTAGAAGCAACACCAGAGCAACAGCAAGAGTGCCCGCAGCAGCACCACCAGCAGCAGCAGCACCAGCTGCAGTAGTAGCAATAGCAAGGGCAACTGCAGGACCAATATCCGCAGCCTCAGCAGCAGCAACAGCAGCAGCAACAGCAGCAGTAGCACCAACACCAGCAAAAACAGTAGCAGCAGCAGCCACAGCAACAGCTGCAACATCAGCAGCAACACCAGCAAAAGCAGCAAAAACAGCAGCCCAGGCAGCAGCAGCAAAAGCAGCGACAGCAGCAGAAGCACCAACAGCAGCAGCTGCAGCAGCAGCAGCAGCCATAACAGCAGCAAAAGTAACGGCAGCAGCACCAACAACACCAGCAGCATCACAGCACCAACAGCACCAGTAGCAGCAGGACCATTGCGAGCAATGCCAGCAACAGCTGCAGCAGGAAAAGCAACAGTACCTGCAACAACAGCAGCAGAAACACCAGCAGCAACAGCAGCTGTATCAGTAGCAGCAGCACCAGCACCAGAGCATCAACACCAGCAGCAGCCACAGCACCAGCAACAGCAGCAATAGCAACAGCAGCAGCAACAGCAGCAGCAAGAGCAGCAGCAACACCAGCAGCAACAGAAGTGACACCACCAACAGTAGTAGCAGCAGCAGCAACACTAGCAGCAGCAACAGCAACAGCAGCAGCAACAGCAGCAGTAGCAACACCTGCAACATCATCTGCAGAAACAGCAGCAGCAACAGCAACAGAACCAACACTAGCAGCAGCAGCAATAACTGCAACAGCAACAGGACCAGCAGCAACAACAGCGGCACCAGGAACAGCAGAAGCAGCAACAGCAGCACTACCAGCACCAGTACCAGCAACAGCAACAGCAAGAGCAGCAGCACCATCACCAGCAGCAGTTGCAGCAACACAACCAGCAGCAGCAGCAGCAGGAGCAACAACTGCAACAGCAACAGGACCAGCAGCAACAGCAGCGGCACCAGGAACAGCAGAAGCAGCAACAGCAGCACTTCCAGCACCAGCAACAGCAACAGCAACAGCAAGAGCAGCAGCACCATCAACAGCAGCAGTTGCAGCAACACAACCAGCAGTAGCAGCAGCAGCAACACCAAAATCAATAGCAACAACAGCAGCTGCAACGGCAGCAGCAGCACCAGCAACAGCAGCAGCAGCACCAGTACCTGCAACAGCAGCAACTACAGCAGCAGCAGCAACAGCAGAAGCTACAGCAGCAACTCCTGCTGCAACACCAGCAGAGGCAGCAACAGCTGAAGCCCAGGCAGCAGCAGCACCAGCAGCAACAGCAGCAGCAGCACCAACAGCAGCAGCAGCCATAGCACGACCAACGGTAACAGCAGCAGCACCATCAACACCAGCTGCAGCACCGGCACCAACAGCAATAGCAGCAGCAAAGCCAGTGCAAGCATAACCAGCAACAGCTGCAGCAGCAACAGCAAAGGTACCTGCAACAACAACAGAGACACCAGCAACAGCAGCTGTATCAGTAGCAGCAGCTAAAGCAGCAGCAACAGCTGCAGCAGCCATTGCACCAGCAACAGCAGCAGCAAGAGCAGCAGCAGCACCAGCAGCAACAGCTGCAGCAACAGTACCAGCAAATACAGCGGCAGCCACAACAGCACCACCAGCAGCAAAAGCAGCGTCAGCAGCAGCAGCAACTGCAGCAGCACCAGCAGCAACAGCAGCAGCAGAAGCACCAGTACCAGCAACAGCAGTAACAACAGCAGCAGAGGCAACAACAGTGGCAACAGCAGCAACACCAGCAGAAGCAGTAACAGCCGCAGCCCACACAGCAGCAGCACCAGCAGCAACAGCAGCAGCAGCAGCACCAACAGCAGCAACAGCCATAGCACGAGCAACGGTAACAGCAGCAGCACCATCAACACCAGCTGCAGCACCGGCACCAACAGCACTAGCAGCAGCAAAGCCAGTACAAACATAGCCAGCAACAGCTGCAGCAGCAACAGCAACAGTACCTGCAACAACAACAGAAACACCCGCAACAGCAGCTGTATCAGTAGCAGCAGCTAAAGCAGCAGCAACACCAGCAACAGCTATTGCACCAGCAATAGCAGCAGCAAGAGCAGCAGCAGCACCAGCAGCAACAGCTGCAGCAACAGTACCAGCAAATACAGCGGCAGCCACAACAGCACCATCAGCAGCAACAGCAGCATCAGCAGCAGCAGCATCAGCAGCAGCAGCCGCAGCAGCACCAGCAGCAGCACTAGCACCAGCAACAGCAGCAGCAACAGAAAGAGAAGCAGCAGCTGCACCAGCAGCAGTAGTAGCAGCAGCAGCAACACTAGCAGCAGCAACAACAACAGCAGCAGCAGCAGCAACACCAGCAGCAACAGTAAGAGCAACTGCAGCAGCAGCAATAGCAACAGCAACTGCAAGGACAACAGCAGCAGCACCAGCCAAAGCAACAGCAGCAGTAGCAGCAACATCAGCAGCAACAGCAAGAGCACCAGCAGCAGCACCAGCTGTAGTAGTAGCAATAGCAAGGGCAACTGCAGGACCAATAGCCACAGCCTCAGCAGCAGCAGCAGCAGCAGCAACAGCAGCAGTAGCACCAATACCAGCAGAAACAGTAGCAGCAGCAGCCACAGCAACAGCAGCAACACCAGCAGCAACACCAGTAAAAGCAGCAAAAACAGCAGCCCAGGCAGCAGCAGGAAAAGCAGCAACAGCAGCAGCAGCCCCAACAGCAGCAGCTACAGCAGCAGCAGCAGCCATAACAGCAGCAAATGTAACAGCAGCAGCACCACCAACACCAGCAGCATCACAGAACCAACAGCACCAGTAGCAGCAGGACCATTGTGAGCAATGCCAGCAACAGCTGCAGCAGTAAGAGCAAAAGTACCTGAAACAACAGCAGCAGAAACACCAGCAGCAACAGCAGCTGTATCGGTAGCAGCAGCACCAGCACCAGAGCATCAACACCAGCAGCAGCCACAGCACCATCAACAGCAGAAACAGCAACACCAGCAGCAACAGCAGCAGCAAAAGCAGCGGCAACACCAGCAGCAACACCAGCAACACCACCAACAGTAGTAGCAGCAGCAGCAACAATAACAGCTGCAGCAGCAACAGCAGCAGCAACAGCAGCGGCAACACCAGCAGCAACAACAGCAACACCACCAACAGTAGTAGCAGCAGCAGCAACAATAACAGCTGCAGCAGCAACAGCAGCAGCAACAGCAGCGGCAACACCAGCAGCAACAACAGCAACACCACCAACAGTAGTAGCAGCAGCAGCAACACTAGCAGCAGCAACAGCGACAGCAGCAGCAACAGCAGCAGTAGCAACACCAGCAGCAACAGCTGCAGCAGCCTTTGCACCAGCAACAGCAGCAGCAAGAGCAGCAGCAGCACCAGCAGCAACAGCTGCAGCAACAGTACCAGCAAATACAGCGGCAGCCACAACAGCACCACCAGCAGCAAAAGCAGCGTCAGCAGCAGCAGCAACTGCAGCAGCACCAGCAGCAACAGCAGCAGCAGAAGCACCAGTACCAGCAACAGCAGTAACAACAGCAGCAGAGGCAACAACAGCGGCAACAGCAGCAACACCAGCAGAAGCAGTAACAGCCGCAGCCCACACAGCAGCAGCACCAGCAGCAACAGCAGCAACAGCCATAGCACGAGCAATGGTAACAGCAGCAGCACCATCAACACCAGCTGCAGCACCGGCACCAACAGCTCTAGCAGCAGCAAAGCCAGTGCAAACATAGACAGCAACAGCTGCAGCAGCAACAGCAACAGTACCTGCAACAACAACAGAAACACCCGCAACAGCAGCTGTATCAGTAGCAGCAGCTAAAGCAGCAGTAACACCAGCAAAAGCTATTGCACCAGCAATAGCAGCAGCAAGATCAGCAGCAGCACCAGCAGCAACAGCTGCAGCAACAGTACCAGCAAATACAGCGGCAGCCACAACAGCACCACCAGCAGCAACAGCAGCATCAGCAGCAGCAGCATCAGCAGCAGCAGCATCAGCAGCAACAGCAGCAGCAGCACCAGCAGCAGCACTAGCACCAGCAACAGCAGCAGCAACAGAAAGAGAAGCAGCAGCGGCACCAGCAGCAGTAGTAGCAGCAGCAGCAACACTAGCAGCAGCAACAGCAACAGCAGCAGCAGCAGCAACACCAGCAGCAACAGTAAGAGCAACTGCAGCAGCAGCAATAGCAACAGCAACTGCAAGGACAACAGCAGCAGCACCAGCCAAAGCAACAGCAGCAGTAGCAGCAACATCAGCAGCAACAGCAAGAGCACCAGCAGCAGCACCAGCTGTAGTAGTAGCAATAGCAAGGGCAACAGCAGGACCAAAAGCCACAGCCTCAGCAGCAGCAGCAGCAGCAACAGCAGCAGTAGCACCAATACCAGCAGAAACAGTAGCAGCAGCAGCCACAGCAACAGCAGCAACACCAGCAGCAACACCAGCAAAAACAGCAAAAACAGCAGCCCAGGCAGCAGCAGCAAAAGCAGCAACAGCGGCAGCAGCCCCAACAGCAGCAGCTACAGCAGCAGCAGCCATAACAGCAGCAAATGTAACAGCAGCAGCACCACCAACACCAGCAGCATCACAGAACCAACAACACCAGTAGCAGCAGGACCATTGTGAGCAATGCCAGCAACAGCTGCAGCAGTAAGAGCAAAAGTACCTGAAACAACAGCAGCAGAAACACCAGCAGCAACAGCAGCTGTATCGGTAGCAGCAGCACCAACACCAGAGCATCAACACCAGCAGCAGCCACAGCACCATCAACAGCAGAAACAGCAACACCAGCAGCAACAGCAGCAGCAAAAGCAGCGGCAACACCAGCAGCAACACCAGCAACACCACCAACAGTAGTAGCAGCAGCAGCAACAATAACAGCTGCAGCAGCAACAGCAGCAGGAACAGCAGCGGCAACACCAGCAGCAGCAACAACAGCAACACCACCAACAGTAGTAGCAGCAGCAGCAACAATAACAGCTGCAGCAGCAACAGCAGCAGCAACAGCAGCGGCAACACCAGCAGCAACAACAGCAACACCACCAACAGTAGTAGCAGCAGCAGCAACACTAGCAGCAGCAACAGCAACAGCAGCAGCAACAGCAGCAGTAGCAACACCAGCAACAACAGCTGCAGCAACAGCAGCAGCAACGGCAGCAGAACCAACATCAGCAGCTGCAGCAATAACTGCAACAGCAACAGGACCAGCAGCAACACCAGCAGCAACAGTAAGAGCAATTGCAGCAGCAGCAGCAATAGCAACTGCAACTGCAAGGCCAACAGCAGCAGCACCAGCCAAAGCAACAGCAACAGTAGTAGCAACACCAGCAGCAACAGCAAGATCACCAGCAGCAGCACCACCAGCAGCAGCAGCACCAGTTGCAGTAGTAGCAATAGCAAGGGCAACTGCAGGACCAATAGCCGCAGCCTCAGCAGCAGCAGCAGCAGCAACAGCAGCAGTAGCACCAATACCAGCAGAAACATTAGCAGCAGCAGCCACAGCAACAGCAGCAACATCAGCAGCAACACCAGCAAAAGCAGCAAAAACAGCAGCCCAGGCAGCAGCAGCAAAAGCAGCAACAGCAGCAGAAGCACCAACAGCAGCAGCTACAGCAGCAGCAGCCATAACAGCAGCAAAAGTAACAGCAGCAGCACCACCAACACCAGCAGCATCACAGCACCAACAGCCCCAGTAGCAGCAGGACCATTGCGAGCAATGCCAGCAACAGCTGCAGCAGGAACAGCAACAGTACCTGCAACAACAGCAGCAGAAACACCAGCAGCAACAGCAGCTGTATCAGTAGCAGCAGCACCAGCACCAGAGCATCAACACCAGCAGCAGCCACAGCACCAGCAACAACAGAAACAGCAACAGCAACAGCAACAGCAGCAGCAACAGCAGCGGCAACACCAGCAGCAACAGCAGCAACACCAGCAACAGTAGTAGCAGCAGCAGCAACACTAGCAGCAGCAACAGCAACAGCAGCAGCAACAGCAGCAGTAGCAACACCTGCAACATCATCTGCAGAAACAGCAGCAGCAACAGCAGCAGAACCAACACCAGCAACAGCAGCAATAACTGCAACAGCAACAGGACCAGCAGCAACAACAGCGGCACCAGGAACAGCAGAAGCAGCAACAGCAGCACTACCAGCACCAGTACCAGCAACAGCAACAGCAAGAGCAGCAGCACCATCACCAGCAGCAGTTGCAGCAACACAACCAGCAGCAGCAGCAGCAGGAGCAACAACTGCAACAGCAACAGGACCAGCAGCAACAGCAGCGGCACCAGGAACAGCAGAAGCAGCAACAGCAACACTTCCAGCACCAGCAACAGCAACAGCAACAGCAAGAGCAGCAGCACCATCAACAGCAGCAGTTGCAGCAACACAACCAGCAGTAGCAGCAGCAGCAACACCAAAATCAGTAGCAACAACAGCAGCTGCAACGGCAGCAGCAGCACCAGCAACAGCAGCAGCAGCACCAGTACCTGCAACAGCAGCAACTACAGCAGCAGCAGCAACAGCAGAAGCTACAGCAGCAACTCCTGCTGCAACACCAGCAGAGGCAGCAACAGCCGAAGCCCAGGCAGCAGCAGCACCAGCAGCAACAGCAGCAGCAGCACCAACAGCAGCAGCAGCCATAGCACGACCAACGGTAACAGCAGCAGCACCATCAACACCAGCTGCAGCACCGGCACCAACAGCAATAGCAGCAGCAAAGCCAGTGCAAGCATAACCAGCAACAGCTGCACCAGCAACAGCAAAGGTACCTGCAACAACAACAGAGACACCAGCAACAGCAGCTGTATCAGTAGCAGCAGCTAAAGCAGCAGCAACAGCTGCAGCAGCCATTGGACCAGCAACAGCAGCAGCAAGAGCAGCAGCAGCACCAGCAGCAACAGCTGCAGCAACAGTACCAGCAAATACAGCGGCAGCCACAACAGCACCACCAGCAGCAAAAGCAGCGTCAGCAGCAGCAGCAACTGCAGCAGCACCAGCAGCACCAGCAGCAGCACTAGCACCAGCAACAGCAGCAGCAACAGAAAGAGAAGCAGCAGCTGCACCAGCAGCAGTATTTGCAGCAGCAGCAACATTAGCAACAGCAACAGCAGTAGCAACACCAGCAGCAACAGTAAGAGCAACAGCAACAGCAGCAGCAACAGCAGCAGTAGCAACACCAGCAACAACAGCTGCAGCAACAGCAGCAGCAACAGCAGCAGAAGCAACACCAGCAGCAGCAGCAACAACTGCAATAGCAACAGGACCAGCAGCAACAGCAGCAGCACCAGGAACAGCAGAAGCAGCAGCACCATCACCAGCAGCAGTAGCAGCCACACAACCAGCAGTAGTAGCAGCAGCACCACCAAAATCAGCAGCAACAACAGCAGCAGCAACGGCAGCAGCAGCACCAACAACAGCAGCAGCATTAGTACCAGCAACAGCAGCAACTACAGCAGCAGCAACAGCAGCAGCAGCACCAGTACCAGCAACAGCAGCAGCACTACTACCAGCAACAGCAGCAACTACAAAAGCAGCAGCACCTGCATCAACATCAGCAAAAGCAGCAACAGCAGTTCCCAGGCAGCAGCAGCACCAGCAGCAACAGCAGCAGCACCACCAACACCAGCAGCAGCACCGGCACCAACAGCATTAGCAGCTGCAAAACCTGTGCGAGCATAGTCAACAACAGCTGCAGCATCAGCAGCAACAGTACCGGCAACAGCTGCAGCAGCCATTGCACCAGCAACAGCAGCAGCAAGAGCAGCAGCAGCACCAGCAGCAACAGCTGCAGCAACAGTACCAGCAAATACAGTGGCAGCCACAACAGCACCACCAGCAGCAAAAGCAGCGTCAGCACCAGCAGCACCAGCAGCAGCACTAGCACCAGCAACAGCAGCAGCAACAGAAAGAGAAGCAGCAGCTGCACCAGCAGCAGTATTAGCAGCAGCAGCAACATTAGCAACAGCAACAGCAGCAGCAACACCAGCAGCAACAGTAAGAGCAACAGCAACAGCAGCAGCAACAGCAGCAGTAGCAACACCAGCAACAACAGCTGCAGCAACAGCAGCAGCAACAGCAGCAGAAGCAACACCAGCAGCAGCAGCAATAACTGCAATAGCAACAGGACCAGCAGCAACAGCAGCAGCACCAGGAACAGCAGAAGCAGCAACTGCAGCATTACCAGCACCAGCAACAGCAACTGCAACAGCAACAGCAAGAGCAGCAGCGCCATCACCAGCAGCAGTAGCAGCCACACAACCAGCAGTAGTAGCAGCAGCACCACCAAAATCAGCAGCAACAACAGCTGCAGCAACAGCAGCAGCAACAGCAGCAGAAGCAACACCAGCAGCAGCAGCAACAACTGCAATAGCAACAGCAGCAGCAGCAACAGCAGCAGCACCAGGAACAGCAGAAGCAGCAGCGCCATCACCAGCAGCAGTAGCAGCCACACAACCAGCAGTAGTAGCAGCAGCACCACCAAAATCAGCAGCAACAACAGCAGCAGCAACGGCAGCAGCAGCACCAACAACAGCAGCAGCATTAGTACCAGCAACAGCAGCAACTACAGCAGCAGCAACAGCAGCAGCAGCACCAGTACCAGCAACAGCAGCAGCACTACTACCAGCAACAGCAGCAACTACAAAAGCAGCAGCACCTGCATCAACATCAGCAAAAGCAGCAACAGCAGTTCCCAGGCAGCAGCAGCACCAGCAGCAACAGCAGCAGCACCACCAACACCAGCAGCAGCACCGGCACCAACAGCATTAGCAGCTGCAAAACCTGTGCGAGCATAGCCAACAACAGCTGCAGCATCAGCAGCAACAGTACCGGCAACAGCTGCAGCAGCCATTGCACCAGCAACAGCAGCAGCAAGAGCAGCAGCAGCACCAGCAGCAACAGCTGCAGCAACAGTACCAGCAAATACAGCGGCAGCCACAACAGCACCACCAGCAGCAAAAGCAGCGTCAGCACCAGCAGCACCAGCAGCAGCACTAGCACCAGCAACAGCAGCAGCAACAGAAAGAGAAGCAGCAGCTGCACCAGCAGCAGTATTAGCAGCAGCAGCAACATTAGCAACAGCAACAGCAGCAGCAACACCAGCAGCAACAGTAAGAGCAACAGCAACAGCAGCAGCAACAGCAGCAGTAGCAACACCAGCCACAACAGCTGCAGCAACAGCAGCAGCAACAGCAGCAGAAGCAACACCAGCAGCAGCAGCAATAACTGCAATAGCAACAGGACCAGCAGCAACAGCAGCAGCACCAGGAACAGCAGAAGCAGCAACTGCAGCATTACCAGCACCAGCAACAGCAACTGCAACAGCAACAGCAAGAGCAGCAGCGCCATCACCAGCAGCAGTAGCAGCCACACAACCAGCAGTAGTAGCAGCAGCACCACCAAAATCAGCAGCAACAACAGCAGCAGCAACGGCAGCAGCAGCACCAACAACAACAGCAGCAGCATTAGTACCAGCAACAGCAGCAACTACAGCAGCAGCAACAGCAGCAGCAGCACCAGTACCAGCAACAGCATCAGCACTACTACCAGCAACAGCAGCAACTACAAAAGCAGCAGCACCTGCATCAACATCAGCAAAAGCAGCAACAGCAGTACCCAGGTAGCAGCAGCACCAGCAGCAACAGCAGCAGCACCACCAACACCAGCAGCAGCACGGGCACCAACAGCATTAGCAGCTGCAAAACCTGTGCGAGCATAGCCAACAACTGCTGCAGCATCAGCAGCAACAGTACCGGCAACAACAGCAGCAGCAGCACCAGCAACAGCAGCTGTATTAGTAGCAGCAGCACCAGCACCAGCAACAGCAGCAAGACCAGCAGCAACACCAGCAGAACAAGCAACAGCAGCAGCCCAGGCAGCAGCAGCACCAGCAGCAACAGCAGCAGCAGCACCAACAGCAGCAGCAGCCATAGCACCAGCAACAGCAAAGCAGCAGCATCAGCAGTACCAGCAGCAGCACTAGCACCAACAGCACCAGCAGCTGCAACACCAGAGCGAGCATAGCCAGCAACAACTGCAGCATCAACAGCAACAGTACCTTCAGCAACAGCAGCAGAAACACCAGCAGCAGCAGCAGCTGTATCAGTAGCAGCAGCACCACCAGCAGCAGCACCAGCAGCAGCCATAACACTGGCAACAGCTGCAGCAACAGCAGCAGCAAGAGCAGCTTCAGCACCAGCACAAACAGCACCACCAGCAGCAACAGCAGCATCAGCAGCATCAGCAATAGCAGCAGCAGCAGCAGCACCAGCAGCAACACTAGCACCAGCAATGGCAGCAGCAACAGCAAGAGCAGCAGCACCTGCATCAGCAGCAGTGGCAGCAACACCACCAGCAGCAGCAACACCAGCAGCAACAGCAAGAGCAGCACCAGCCGCAACAGCAAGAGCAGCAGCAGTAGCAGCAACAACACCAGCAGTAGTAGCAGCAGCAACAACACTAGCAGCAGCAACAGCATCATCAGCAGCAATAGCAACAGCAGCAGCAACAACACCAGCAACAACAGCAGCAGCAGCACCAGCAGCAGCAGCAGCTGTATCAGTAGCAGCAGCACCAGCACCAGAACATCAACACCAGCAGCAGCAACAGCAGCAGCAACAGCAGCGGCAACACCAGCAGCAACAGCAGCAACACCAGCAACAGTAGTAGCAGCAGCAGCAACACTAGCAGCAGCAACAGCAACAGCAGCAGCAACAGCAGCTGTAGCAACACCTGCAACATCATCTGCAGAAACAGCAGCAGCAACAGCAGCAGAACCAACACCAGCAGCAGCAGCAATAACTGCAACAGCAACAGGACCAGCAGCAACAACAGCGGCACCAGGAACAGCAGAAGCAGCAACAGCAGCACTACCAGCACCAGTACCAGCAACAGCAACAGCAAGAGCAGCAGCACCATCAACAGCAGCAGTTGCAGCAACACAACCAGCAGTAGCAGCAGCAGGAGCAACAACTGCAACAGCAACAGGACCAGCAGCAACAGCAGCGGCACCAGGAACAGCAGAAGCAGCAACAGCAACACTTCCAGCACCAGCAACAGCAACAGCAACAGCAAGAGCAGCAGCACCATCAAGAGCAGCAGTTGCAGCAACACAACCAGCAGTAGCAGCAGCAGCAACACCAAAATCAGTAGCAACAACAGCAGCTGCAACGGCAGCAGCAGCACCAGCAACAGCAGCAGCAGCACCAGTACCTGCAACAGCAGCAACTACAGCAGCAGCAGCAACAGCAGAAGCTACAGCAGCAACTCCTGCTGCAACACCAGCAGAGGCAGCAACAGCCGAAGCCCAGGCAGCAGCAGCACCAGCAGCAACAGCAGCAGCAGCACCAACAGCAGCAGCAGCCATAGCACAACCAACGGTAACAGCAGCAGTACCATCAACACCAGCTGCAGCACCGGCACCAACAGCAATAGCAGCAGCAAAGCCAGTGCAAGCATAACCAGCAACAGCTGCAGCAGCAACAGCAAAGGTACCTGCAACAACAACAGAGACACCAGCAACAGCAGCTGTATCAGTAGCAGCAGCTAAAGCAGCAGCAACAGCTGCAGCAGCCATTGCACCAGCAACAGCAGCAGCAAGAGCAGCAGCAGCACCAGCAGCAACAGCTGCAGCAACAGTACCAGCAAATACAGCGGCAGCCACAACAGCACCACCAGCAGCAAAAGCAGCGTCAGCAGCAGCAGCAACTGCAGCAGCACCAGCAGCACCAGCAGCAGCACTAGCACCAGCAACAGCAGCAGCAACAGAAAGAGAAGCAGCAGCTGCACCAGCAGCAGTATTTGCAGCAGCAGCAACATTAGCAACAGCAACAGCAGTAGCAACACCAGCAGCAACAGTAAGAGCAACAGCAACAGCAGCAGCAACAGCAGCAGTAGCAACACCAGCAACAACAGCTGCAGCAACAGCAGCAGCAACAGCAGCAGAAGCAACACCAGCAGCAGCAGCAACAACTGCAATAGCAACAGGACCAGCAGCAACAGCAGCAGCACCAGGAACAGCAGAAGCAGCAGCACCATCACCAGCAGCAGTAGCAGCCACACAACCAGCAGTAGTAGCAGCAGCACCACCAAAATCAGCAGCAACAACAGCAGCAGCAACGGCAGCAGCAGCACCAACAGCAGCAGCAGCATTAGTACCAGCAACAGCAGCAACTACAGCAGCAGCAACAGCAGCAGCAGCACCAGTACCAGCAACAGCAGCAGCACTACTACCAGCAACAGCAGCAACTACAAAAGCAGCAGCACCTGCATCAACATCAGCAAAAGCAGCAACAGCAGTTCCCAGGCAGCAGCAGCACCAGCAGCAACAGCAGCAGCACCACCAACACCAGCAGCAGCACCGGCACCAACAGCATTAGCAGCTGCAAAACCTGTGCGAGCATAGTCAACAACAGCTGCAGCATCAGCAGCAACAGTACCGGCAACAGCTGCAGCAGCCATTGCACCAGCAACAGCAGCAGCAAGAGCAGCAGCAGCACCAGCAGCAACAGCTGCAGCAACAGTACCAGCAAATACAGCGGCAGCCACAACAGCACCACCAGCAGCAAAAACAGCGTCAGCACCAGCAGCACCAGCAGCAGCACTAGCACCAGCAACAGCAGCAGCAACAGAAAGAGAAGCAGCAGCTGCACCAGCAGCAGTATTAGCAGCAGCAGCAACATTAGCAACAGCAACAGCAGCAGCAACACCAGCAGCAACAGTAAGAGCAACAGCAACAGCAGCAGCAACAGCAGCAGTAGCAACACCATCAACAACAGCTGCAGCAACAGCAGCAGCAACAGCAGCAGAAGCAACACCAGCAGCAGCAGCAATAACTGCAATAGCAACAGGACCAGCAGCAACAGCAGCAGCACCAGGAACAGCAGAAGCAGCAACTGCAGCATTACCAGCACCAGCAACAGCAACTGCAACAGCAACAGCAAGAGCAGCAGCGCCATCACCAGCAGCAGTAGCAGCCACACAACCAGCAGTAGTAGCAGCAGCACCACCAAAATCAGCAGCAACAACAGCTGCAGCAACAGCAGCAGCAACAGCAGCAGAAGCAACACCAGCAGCAGCAGCAACAACTGCAATAGCAACAGGACCAGCAGCAACAGCAGCAGCACCAGGAACAGCAGAAGCAGCAGCGCCATCACCAGCAGCAGTAGCAGCCACACAACCAGCAGTAGTAGCAGCAGCACCACCAAAATCAGCAGCAACAACAGCAGCAGAAACGGCAGCAGCAGCACCAACAACAGCAGCAGCATTAGTACCAGCAACAGCAGCAACTACAGCAGCAGCAACAGCAGCAGCAGCACCAGTACCAGCAACAGCAGCAGCACTACTACCAGCAACAGCAGCAACTACAAAAGCAGCAGCACCTGCATCAACATCAGCAAAAGCAGCAACAGCTGTTCCCAGGCAGCAGCAGCACCAGCAGCAACAGCAGCAGCACCACCAACACCAGCAGCAGCACCGGCACCAACAGCATTAGCAGCTGCAAAACCTGTGCGAGCATAGCCAACAACAGCTGCAGCATCAGCAGCAACAGTACCGGCAACAGCTGCAGCAGCCATTGCACCAGCAACAGCAGCAGCAAGAGCAGCAGCAGCACCAGCAGCAACAGCTGCAGCAACAGTACCAGCAAATACAGCGGCAGCCACAACAGCACCACCAGCAGCAAAAGCAGCGTCAGCACCAGCAGCACCAGCAGCAGCACTAGCACCAGCAACAGCAGCAGCAACAGAAAGAGAAGCAGCAGCTGCACCAGCAGCAGTATTAGCAGCAGCAGCAACATTAGCAACAGCAACAGCAGCAGCAACACCAGCAGCAACAGTAAGAGCAACAGCAGCAGCAGCAGCAATAACTGCAATAGCAACAGGACCAGCAGCAACAGCAGCAGCACCAGGAACAGCAGAAGCAGCAACTGCAGCATTACCAGCACCAGCAACAGCAACTGCAACAGCAACAGCAAGAGCAGCAGCGCCATCACCAGCAGCAGTAGCAGCCACACAACCAGCAGTAGTAGCAGCAGCACCACCAAAATCAGCAGCAACAACAGCAGCAGCAACGGCAGCAGCAGCACCAACAACAACAGCAGCAGCATTAGTACCAGCAACAGCAGCAACTACAGCAGCAGCAACAGCAGCAGCAGCACCAGTACCAGCAACAGCATCAGCACTACTACCAGCAACAGCAGCAACTACAAAAGCAGCAGCACCTGCATCAACATCAGCAAATGCAGCAACAGCAGTACCCAGGTAGCAGCAGCACCAGCAGCAACAGCAGCAGCACCACCAACACCAGCAGCAGCACGGGCACCAACAGCATTAGCAGCTGCAAAACCTGTGCGAGCATAGCCAACAACTGCTGCAGCATCAGCAGCAACAGTACCGGCAACAACAGCAGCAGCAGCACCAGCAACAGCAGCTGTATTAGTAGCAGCAGCACCAGCACCAGCAACAGCAGCAAGACCAGCAGCAACACCAGCAGAACAAGCAACAGCAGCAGCCCAGGCAGCAGCAGCACCAGCAGCAACAGCAGCAGCAGCACCAACAGCAGCAGCAGCCATAGCACCAGCAACAGCAAAGCAGCAGCATCAGCAGTACCAGCAGCAGCACTAGCACCAACAGCACCAGCAGCTGCAACACCAGAGCGAGCATAGCCAGCAACAACTGCAGCATCAACAGCAACAGTACCTTCAGCAACAGCAGCAGAAACACCAGCAGCAGCAGCAGCTGTATCAGTAGCAGCAGCACCACCAGCAGCAGCACCAGCAGCAGCCATAACACTGGCAACAGCTGCAGCAACAGCAGCAGCAAGAGCAGCTTCAGCACCAGCACAAACAGCACCACCAGCAGCAACAGCAGCATCAGCAGCATCAGCAATAGCAGCAGCAGCAGCAGCACCAGCAGCAACACTAGCACCAGCAATGGCAGCAGCAACAGCAAGAGCAGCAGCACCTGCATCAGCAGCAGTGGCAGCAACACCACCAGCAGCAGCAACACCAGCAGCAACAGCAAGAGCAGCACCAGCCGCAACAGCAAGAGCAGCAGCAGTAGCAGCAACAACACCAGCAGTAGTAGCAGCAGCAACAACACTAGCAGCAGCAACAGCATCATCAGCAGCAATAGCAACAGCAGCAGCAACAACACCAGCAACAACAGCAGCAGCAGCACCAACAGCAGCAAGAGCAGTAGCACCAACACCAGCAACAACAGCAGCAGCAACAGCAGCAGCAACAGCAACAACAGCAGAAGCACCTA